>NC_068450.1:61437742-61445242 GCF_023373465.1 Oncorhynchus keta
ACGGGCACATCATGCACCACTCCCTAGCATTCTTCTCGCCAATGTCCAGTCTCTTGACAACAAGGTTGATGAAATCCGAGCAAGGGTAGCATTCCAGAGGGACATCAGAGACTGTTGAGAACGTTCTTTGCTTCACGGAAACATGGCTCACTGGAGAGACGCTATCGGAGTCGGTGCAGCCAACTGGTTTCTCCACGCAACTGGTTTCTCCACGATTTCGAATTCCTCACAATCAAATGTCGACCGCATTATCTACCAAGGGAATTCTCTTCGATTATAATCACAGCCGTATATATCCCCCCCCCAAGCAGACACATTGATGGCTCTGAACTAACTTTATTTGACTCTTTGCAAACTGGAATACATTTATCCGGAGGCTGCATTCATTGTAGCTGGGATTTTAACAAGGCTAATCTGAAAACAAGACTCCCTAAATTTTATCAGCATATCGATTGCGCAACCAGGGCTGGAAAAACCTTGGATCACTGCTATTCTAACTTCCGCGACGCATATAAGGCCCTGCCCCGCCCTCCATTCGGAAAAGCTGACTACGACTCCTATTTGTTGATCCCTGCCTACAGACAGAAACTTAAACAAGAGGCTCCCACGCTGAGGTCTGTTCAACGCTGGTCCGACCAAGCTGACTCCACACTCCAAGACTGCTTCCATCACGTGGACTGGGATATGTTTCGTATTGCGTCAGACAACAACATTGACAAATACGCTGATTCGGTGAGCGAGTTCATTAGAACGTGCGTTGAATATGTTGTTCCCATAGCAACGATTAAAACATTCCCAAACCAGAAACCGTGGATTGATATGTCCACAGACGATGCAATCTCAACCACACTGCACACTGCCCTTACCCATCTGGACAAGAGGAATACCAATGTGAGAATGCTGTTCCTTCGACTACAGCTTGGCATTTAACACCATAGTGCCCTCCAAGCTCGTCGTCAAGCTCAAGACCCTGGGTTTCGACCCCGCCCTGTGCAACTGGGTACTGGACTTCCTGACGGGCCGCCCCAAGGTTGTGAGGGTAGGCAACAACATTTCCACCCCGCTGATCCTCAACACTGGGGCCCCACAAGGGTGTGTTCTGAGCCCTCTCCTGTACTCCCTGTTCACCCACGACTGCGTGGCCACGCACGCCTCCAACTCAATCATCAAGTTTGCGGACGACACAACAGTGGTAGGCTTGATTACCAACAACGACGAGACGGCCTACAGGGAGGAGGTTAGGGCCTTCGGAGTGTGGTGTCAGGAAAATAACCTCACACTCAACCTCAACAAAACCAAGGAGATGATTGTGGACTTCAGGAAACAGCAGAGGGAACACCCCCCAATACACATTGATGGAACAGTAGTGGAGAGGGTAGTAAGTTTTAAGTTCCTCGGCGTACACATCACAGACAAACTGAATTGGTCCACCCACACAGACAGCATCGTGAAGAAGGCGCAGCAGCGCCTCTTCAACCTCAGGAGGCTGAAGAAATTCGGCTTGTCACCAAAAGCACTCACAAACTTCTACAGATGCACAATCGAGAGCATCCTGTCGGGCTGTATCACCGCCTTGTACGGCAACTGCTCCGCCCACAACCGTAAGGCTCTCCAGAGGGTAGTGAGGTCTGCACAACGCATCACCGGGGGCAAACTACCTGCCCTCCAGGACACCTACACCACCCGATGTCACAGGAAGGCCATAAAGATCATCAAGGACAACAACCACCCGAGCCACTGCCTGTTCACCCCGCTATCATCCAGAAGGCGAGGTCAGTACAGGTGCATCAAAGCTGGGACCGAGAGACTGAAAAACAGCTTCTATCTCAAGGCCATCAGACTGTTAAACAGCCACCACTAACATTGAGTGGCTGCTGCCAACACACTGACTCAACTCCAGCCACTTTAATAATGGGAATTGATGGGAAATGATGTAAAATATATCACTAGCCACTTTAAACAATGCTACCTAATATAATGTTTACATACCCTACATTATTCATCTCATATGTATATGTATATACTGTACTCTATATCATCTACTGCATCTTTATGTATCACTAGCCACTTTAACTATGCCACTTTGTTTACATACTCATCTCATATGTATGTACTCGATACCATCTACTGCATCTTGCCTATGCCGCTCTGTACCATCACTCATTCATATATCTTTATGTACATATTCTTTATCCCCTTACACTTGTGTCTATAAGGTAGTAGTTTTGGAATTGTTAGCTAGATTACTTGTTGGTTATTACTGCATTGTCGGAACTAGAAGCACAAGCATTTCGCTACACTCGCATTAACATCTGCTAGCCATGTGTATGTGACAAATAACATTTTATTTGATTTGATTTGATGGTGTAGCCGGAGGACAGCTAGCTTCTGTCCTCCTCTGGTCTGGGTACATTGTCTTCAATATATAACATAGGAGGCTCATGGTTCTCACCCTTTCCATAGACTTACATAGTAATTATGACAACTTCTGGAGGCTGTCCTCTATGAGAGCTCTTGCATCATGAACTGACATGTTGTCCACACAATCAAAGAATCACAGAATAAATCTGGTACTGAAAGCATGGCCTACAGCTAGCTGGCATTGCAGTGCATGAAATGTGGTGAGTAGTTGTCTCAAAGAGAGGGGAAGACAACAGTTGAACAGTTTTGTACAAATGTATTTCTTCAAAAATGAAGAAGCAGCAAGATAGATAGAGAGCGAGAAAGACATTTTGTCATTTTTTAACGTTCAGTTCAAATCAAATCCAATCAAATGTATTTATATAGCCCTTCGTACATCAGCTGATATCTCAAAGTGCTGTACAGAAACCCAGCCTAAAACCCCAAACAGCAAGCAATGCAGGTGTTGAAGCACGTTGGCTAGGAAAAACTCCCTTGAAAGGCCAAAACCTAGAGAGGAACCAGGCTATGAGGGGTGGCCAGTCCTCTTCTGGCTGTGCCGGGTGGAGATTATAACAGAACATGGCCAAGATGTTCAAATGTTCATAAATTACCAGCATGGTCAAATAATAGGTCTGGGACAGGTAGCACGTCTGGTGAACTGTCACGGTCGTCGTAAGAAGCGGACCAAAATGCAGCATGGTATGTGTTCATGATGATATTTTAATTAAAGAAAGCACTGAACACTGAATACAAAACAATAAACAAATAACGACCGTGAAGCTATAAGGACTGTGCTGACACAAATACTAGACATAGACAATCACCCATAACTCACAATGACAAAAGAGGCTAACTAAATATGGTTCCCAATCAGAGACAACGACTTACACCTGCCTCTGATTGAGAACCATATCAGGCCAAACACAGAAAGAGACAAACTAGACATACAACATAGAATGCCCGCTCAGATCACACCCTGACCAAACAAAACCTATAAACATACAAAGCAAACTAAGGTCAGGGCATGACATAAACAGGTCAGGATTCCATAGCCGCAGACAGAACCGTTGAAACTGGAGCAGCAGCACGGCCAGGTGGACTGGGGACAGCAAGGAGTCATCATGCCAGGTAGTCCTGAGGCATAGTCCGATGGCTCAGGTCCTCTGAGAGAGAGAAAGAAAGAGAGAATTAGAGAGAGCATACTTAAATTCACACAGGACACTGGATAAGAGAGGAGAAGTACTCCAGATATAACAAACAGACCCTAGTCCCCCGACACAAACTACTGCAGCATAAATTAATTTTACCTTTATTTAACTAGGCAAGTCAGTTCAGAACAAATTCTTATTTTCAATGACGGCCTAGGAACAGTGGGTTAACTGCCTGTTCAGGAGCAGAATGACAGATTTGTACCTTGTCAGCTCGGGGGTTTGAACTTGCAACCTTCCGGTTACTAGTCCAACACTAACCACTAGGCTACCCTGCCAAATACTGGCTATGGCTATCTAGCTGGCTATGACTATCCAACATAACACTGGAACTCTTCCAATTCAAGGCAAGCTTTTGGTTTGACTAATTTATTGCCACCGGGGCCCGCTTACTGACTACTGCATGATTGTAACGGGTTTACTAATGTGTTAGTTCTATTTGCTATGTTGACTATGATGTTACATTAGCAAATATGGTGACACCGATGTTGGCTGTGTGTAGTGGTCATGATGTGGTTTGGCTTGGAAAGTTTTTTTTTGCCTCGTCACATACAGCTGAAGAGAAAAGATGAGAGGAGGAGAGCGCATTGAAGGAATACAACGTGTCTTCTGTGAAAGTGAACTGTGTTTACACATGCTCAGGGGTATATACATTCTGCCGATTCTTTTGAACATTTCTTAAGCGGAAGGAAGTAAACGGAACGAAACAGGGATAAACATACCTGAATTTGTCCAATAGAAACTATTGTTTGCAAATGTTGGACAAGTGACTACAGCAAGATGCAGGCAACAATGTGCAAGGCTGTATTGAATGTGTCATTGTCTGTCCATGTGTCACTGTCTGTCACCTCAAATTTTTATCTTGACCTGTGTGCACCTGTGTTGTAAACTTTCATTCATAGGCTAGGTTGTAACAACCTCACAATGGGTATAGGGAAGATTAGAGTATCATGTAGAAAACCTGACGATGTTACAGTGAACTGGGTGAATGGAATATGAATGACAGTCATCCAATATGCTATAGAAATAAGGCCATGCTCATGAAAAAAATAACATCCTCTGTCATCTTAAAGGGCACCTACCGCCACTGAAGTGTATCCATCCCGGTCCAAGCTGGAAAAGAACAGGAGCGGTGGATTATGGTCATTGTAGTTCATTACCAAGTTTCTGCACTGAACTGGGTTAAATATTTGCTTAATGAAAACTACAACTCCCTTCAGCCCAGCGTCCCATATATTGACTTAATTTCTCTCATGAATTATTGGATTTCTCGCTACAGAAACTGCATGTTGAGCTCACAAAAAAAAACTAAATGGAAATTCAAGTAATTGAACCGACATAGGCCAATCAGTTCTTTAATAAGGAATTAATCTACATTTACAGAATGGTTACTTGGATGAAAATGGGGGAGGGTCACACTTTTTGAATTTCAGTTAAGGGGAGGGTTTAGTATTTTTTTAATCTAGTCCAGGGGAGGGTCATGTAATTTGTTAAAATATCCATAGATATTTCGGTGAATTCCTATATCCATAGATTTATCTGTGAATTCCTCCACCCTACATGCACTTTTTAAATAGCCTACCTCCGTATCAGTGAAGGGCTGTTAACTAAAATCACGACTCAAATTGAGGGGGTATGAGAGGGCATGGCATAGGCCAACCTTTTATTAAAGAAAATGACAAAAAGCAAAGGCCTATCTCTTGTCAGTTGAAGATTTTGAAGGAAATTAAACAGATCCGATTATATAAAGTGATCTATAACAGTGCTTTGGTCCCCAATGCTTTATGCTGGAAACAAGCTGTAAAATACCCAGGAAAGACGTGACTCTGTGTCTCCCTGACCATAGAGAGCCTTTTTATTCTCTATTTCGGTTAGGTCGGGGTGTGACTAGGGTGGGTAATCTAGGTTGTTTTATTTCTATGTTGGCCTGGTATGGTTCCCAATCAGAGGCAGCTGTTTATTGTTGTCTCTGATTGAGGATCATATTTAGGCAGCCATTTCCCAACTGTGTTTTGTGGGATCATGTTTTGAGTTAGTGCATGTAGCACCTCTTAGGTTACGGTTCGTTGTTTGTTTCCTTTCATTTTTGTAAGTTTCACAAAAAATGTGGAACTCAGAGCACGTGGAACTCTAGGTCCATCTGGGATGGAAAGGTAGGCCTACTCCCTCTGGGATGGAAAGGTAGGCCTACTCCCTCTGGGATGTAAAGGTAGGCATAACTAAGTACCATGCTCAGATTCCTAATGGCGTCTCTGATTTAATGAATTGCAAACAGACAGTTTCGTTGCAAGCAAGACACTGATTTGGCATTGGAGAAATATGATAAGATGAACACATAGGCCCATCTCTCTGTTCATTCTTAGCCTGTAATTTTCGGTAATTTGTGTGGTATTAAAAACGTTCTTCTAATATGTAAAACGATGCATGACATGAAAGACTATATGTTCTCTGATATCCACTTTGTTTACATTATTATTTTGGGTATAGGGGAGGGTCAGGGAGCGTTTACGTCAAATATATTTTGCTGAAGGGAGGGCCATCCATCATTCCAGAGAGGTCAGATTTTGTCCATGTAACCCTTATTATGAATTACATTCCCTAACAGAAAAAAATAAAATGACCTCAGCATGAAAAGTTATCAAATTAATAAGTACATTAGAAAAAGCAACAAAATCTCACGGTTTGACCAATTTGACTTCAGATTCCAATATTTGTCCAAACGTCAAAAGTTGACGTGTTTTGGAGACCCTGGGTTGCTCCTCACCGCTGCTGTTCCTGGGGTCTCGCGGCTGGTTAAGTTAAGTATTCATTCCCAAATGTTAAGTTAAAAGTTCAGATTTGGGATAGGGTCCAAACAAAACTCCCTCCTCTTCTCTGCATGGGTTTACCTCATCAGCACGGGCACACACACACACACACACAGGCACACACACACAGGCACACACACACACAGGCACACGCACGCACACACAGCCACAGATAGTGTCTCTCCATACATACCTGCGCGGAGGTAATTAATGTGTGTGGCATTTAGGAACGTTCAAGTAGACAAATATGACAGAGACAGGGATAATTAGGAGGCCTGTTCAAGCTACATTAACTTCCGCCGGCTATTACAGTGTGCAACGCTTCCAGGTTGGCTTGTAACCGCAGCTCTGGGATTGTTGCCGTGGAGATATTAATGGAGGAAAAAGGGAGATGGTGAGTATTGTACTTCTATAATTGCAAATACATTTCAATTATCTGCTGTGTCACTTCCTTAAGTATGGGGTTCTCTCAGTGTGTGTGGTATCGCCAAGGCTTAGTCCAACCAGAGAGGGAGAGAGAGAGAGAGAGAGAGAGAGAGAGAGAGAGAGAGAGAGAGAGAGCAACATCAGGGAGAGTGTTTAGAATGCCAATTGCATCATCAAGCGGGGTGAGCCTCGCTCTCGCCCTGCTCTCTCCTCCAGCTGGAGGAATGGAAGGAGGGGAATATTTAAGCAGTGTCATCTGCCAGGTCACCCAGAAACACCAGACGGAGCACACACTTGACCTCCTGGAGGGACAACCAACCACAGCAGATCCCCTCGGCTCCTCACAGCTCCACTAATCCTCTCTGTTTCACTTGCTACCCATAACTCCCCACACCCAAACACCTCTCCCCTCACCCAGACTGGATCAGGGAACAATTGATACACCGCAACAATGGTTGTCAGCCACAACAAGAACACAGTCATTTCTGTTCTGAAACATGATTAACCTCATAGGCTATGTGCTGTGTTTTTTAACGTTCAGTTTTTTACATAGCCTATTGATTCATGTTGGGGATATTTATGTCTATTTACAAATCTGCCTGTGGACGTGAAATAGCAACAATGGGGTTAGTTTGCATAATCCTCAAGCCTGATTA
>NC_068450.1:61450242-61465242 GCF_023373465.1 Oncorhynchus keta
CGGGATGAGGAATGGGAGCATATTAGCACATTCACAGGGTAGAGCAGCAACAACCTGCCTGACATAGCACCACCACAGCCAGGATCAGCCCAGGTCCCCTAGATACATCTCACTCTCTCTGGGTAACACGCTGACCTCCGGGCCCTGGGTGGCTCTCCTTGTTGGCTCTATTTCTCTACTGTTGGTCCACTATTTGTTGTGTTCTCTATGTGATTTCAAACAGGTTTCAATCTGCACTGACAGGCTGCTGAGTAACATGGGTTTTGTTTTGGTGGTGCAACTGTAACTCTAAAAAATAATCATCAAAATAACTAAACGTCGACCAATCGATAACTCATCCATTTCTAGATATTGTTGTGGATGTTTATTTTTTTCATGAATCTTGATATAAAAATCCCATTCAACGTTCTCTGCGTACATGTTTTAGGATGAGCAACATCAATCAAACCACCAGCAACAGGTTTTGGTAATAATCTCCTGGGTACATTTTTACACACAACCATGAGTGGGGGATTATGGAATTATACAAACGCTCTACTATTGTTGGCCTGACATCAGTAGAAATGTGTCTGGCAGGCAGAATCGCACCAACACCTGCACACGCACCAGACACCACGGAGACACCTTGATGGTGCCGTCAATCCCCTGATGTCCCCAACATGATCATGCAGTTGTTGTAAACATGCTCTGAGCAGGTGTCTGCTGTTGGAACTCTCCAGTACTGTACTAGAGAGGATGGTTTCATTGTTTCAAAAGTAGTGTACTGCACAAACTCCAGCAACAACTCTAATATCGTTCAAATAATATTACATTTGTGTGCGATTCACTGAACACAAAACTAATAAACAACTGCAGTTGGTAACAAACAAGCATCATTATTACAAACATATCTTATCTTACTGGTATGTAAGACTATTCTGGTAAGAAACATATGACAGTACATTCTGGCTTTGGTAAGAATGGGAATCCATTCTGGGAAGTGTAACGGGGGAAGTAAAGAGGTTAAGGCTATAATTGTTTTCCCTCTTAAAGGCATTAGGATCATTTCCCCCCTCCCGCACAAAACCAGATGGCCACAGTAAAAAACAGGAAGCATTTTCCTCCATTTTCTCCTCTTTCTCGCTTCAGCCGGAATCCCAAGTGTGATTGTTAATGTCTCAACACATCTCAGGTGTAATCTGCCTATCGTCCACTTCCTATTCCTCTTTGGGCTCATCCAGCGCCAGCTAGCTAGCTAGCTCCTACTGCCGGCATGACCTCTGGTGTATGCCCATTCATTTTACCTCAGGATATCAATGGCATCAATTAATAAAAAGTGACTAGGTTTCCAGCAAATGAACACACTGTGATAAATGAGGGCCTCGGCTTAATTGCTGGGTAAATTAAGAGCTCAACAATAGCGACGACGATGTGCGGCTGGGTTTAATATTTCAAAGCTAATTCAAACCTGTGAATATTCCGCTTACTTAAGAATGCAGTGATGCACACTCACCTTTAGGGACATTAATGACCACATGAAACGCTGGGGTGAGTTTCAAATCACAGAGACGGAGGCCTAACTTGCTTTCCTCAAGCAGCTCAACCACACACAGACACACACATCTCGTCTATCTTCCTAAGACAGATGCATACAGGAACACGCACATGCACAGGCACAGGCACACACACACACACACACACACACACACACACACACACACACACACACACACACACACACACACACACACACACACACACACACACACACACACACACACACACACACACACACACACACACACACACACACACACAGAGGAGCGTTGGCAAATATTTATTCCTTCCTTCCATAGATGAGTGAGGATGGAGAGTAATCCTCTAAGTGTATTTAATAATGTTATGGATTTGTTGTCACCTAATTAGCATGACAACAGAGCACCTTTCCCAGGCTAACTCTGCAGCTATAGCCAGCGCTGATAGCATCGTTATTATTATTGAGCCGTAATGTAGCGCTGGGGCGAGAGGAAATTGAGCAAGTTAAGCAGACCGAACGTTTCTCGTGATGGATTGCTTTCAGTCATTTGGCTTTATTATGATTGGGCAAGATCAATATTTGAACAGTTCAGTTAGGGCCTTTAGCACAGTACGTAACATGGATTTTTCATGACCTTTCTCAACGGGTGCTGGACGGAGGGAAGGAGGGAGGGAGAACATTCCTCACGGAGAGGGAACCCTCTGCTGAAGGATCTGTTCTGGAATGACTGGAACATGAGTAGGTGGTGTGTGTGGCTGTACAGTAGAGATGGCTCTGTGTGTGGCTGTACAGTAGAGATGGCTCTGTGTGTGGCTGTACAGTATAGATGGCTCTGTGTGTGGCTGTACAGTATAGAATGTCTCTGTGTGTGGCTGTACAGTAGAGATGGCTCTGTGTGTGGCTGTACAGTAGAGATGGCTCTGTGTGTGGCTGTACAGTAGAGATGGCTCTGTGTGTGGCTGTACAGTAGAGATGGCTCTGTGTGTAGCTGTACAGTATAGATGGCTCTGTGTGTGGCTGTACAGTATAGATGGCTCTGTGTGTAGCTGTACAGTATAGATGGCTCTGTGTGTGGCTGTACAGTATAGCTGGCTCTGTGTGTGGCTGTACAGTATAGATGGCTCTGTGTGTGGCTGTACAGTAGAGATGGCTCTATGTGTGGCTGTACAGTAGAGATGGCTCTGTGTGTGGCTGTACAGTAGAGATGGCTCTATGTGTGGCTGTACAGTATAGATGGCTCTGTGTGTGGCTGTACAGTAGAGATGGCTCTGTGTGTGGCTGTACAGTATAGCTGGCTCTGTGTGTGGCTGTACAGTATAGATGGCTCTGTGTGTGGCTGTACAGTATAGATGGCTCTGTGTGTGGCTGTACAGTATAGATGGCTCTGTGTGTGGCTGTACAGTATAGATGGCTCTGTGTGTGGCTGTACAGTATAGATGGCTCTGTGTGTGGCTGTACAGTAGAGATGGCTCTGTGTGTGGCTGTACAGTATAGATGGCTCTGTGTGTGGCTGTACAGTAGAGATGGCTCTGTGTGTGGCTGTACAGTATAGATGGCTCTGTGTGTGGCTGTACAGTATAGATGGCTCTGTGTGTGGCTGTACAGTAGAGATGGCTCTGTGTGTGGCTGTGCAGTATAGATGGCTCTGTGTGTGGCTGTACAGTAGAGATGGCTCTGTGTGTGGCTGTACAGTATAGATGGCTCTGTGTGTGGCTGTACAGTAGAGATGGCTCTGTGTGTGGCTGTACAGTATAGCTGGCTCTGTGTGTGGCTGTACAGTATAGATGGCTCTGTGTGTGGCTGTACAGTATAGAATGGAGCTCTATAGGAGAAAGCCCTGCCTCCAGCTGTTTGCTTAGAAATTCTAGGGACAATTAGGAGGCCTGCGTCTTGTGATTGTAGCGTACATGTAGGTATGTACGGCAGGACCAAATCGGAAAGATAGGTAGGAGCAAGCCCATGTAATGCTTTGTAGGTTAGCAGTAAAACCTTGAAATCGGCCCTTGCTTTAACAGGAAGCCAGTGTAGGGAGGCTAGCACTGGAGTAATATGATCACATTTTTTGGTTCGAGTCAGGATTGTCGTGGCTATGTGATAAGTGATATGACATGCTATTCTATAAAATAATTTCTCCGTAATTAATATCACCTGATTGAGCTAATCATGTAAATGTAATTAACTAGAGAGCCGGGCAACACAAAATAATATTTATAGAGCTGTTATCTTCCAAATAAACTCTTAAAGACCTAGTAATATTTTATATCAATAGCAGTCAATATTAATCCTCATCTTAATTCTTAACCCTGGCTAACAATTTGAATCAGCAATACAAAAAGAGGTATTTATGACTGTCATAAACCTATCCCCAGGCCAACGTCATGACAGGATTCTAGCAGCTGTATTTAGCACTAACAGAAGTTTATTTTGTGCTTTATCCGGGTAGCCGGAAAGTAGAGCATTGCAGTAGTCTAACCTAGAAGTATCAAAATCATGGATACATTTTTCTGCATCATTTTTGGAACGTTATGTAGATGGAAAAAAGCTGTCTTGATATGTTCGTCAAAAGAGAGATCGGGGTAACGCCGAGGTCCTTCACAGTTTTATTTGAGACTACTGTACAACCATTAAGATTAATTGTCAGATTCAACAGAAGATCTCTTTGTTTCTTGGGACCTAGAACAATCATCTCTGTTTTGTCCGAGTTTAAAAGTAGAAAGATTGCAGCCATCCACTTCCTTATGTCTGAAACACAGGCTTCTAGCGAGGGCAATTTTGGGGCTTCACCATGTTTCATTGAAATGTACAGCTGTGTTTCATCCGCATAGCAGTGAAAGTTAACATTATGGTTTCGAATGACATCCCCAAGAGGTAAAATATATAGTGAAAACAATAGTGGTCCTAAAACAGAACCTTGAGGAACACAGATAAGTTCTAAACCAGGCCAGAACTTGTGTAACGGTCGTCGTTGCATGAAAGATCGGTCCAAAGCGCAGCCTGGTAAGTGTTCATGATTATATTGGATCAACAAACACTCAAACAAAATGAACCTCGAGGGAAAACTCAAAACAGCGCTGTCAGATGCAGAACACTAAACAGAAAAATAACTACCCACAAAACACAGGTGGGAAAAGGCTGCCGAAGTATGATTCCCAATCAGAGACAACGATAGACAGCTGTCCCTGATTGAGAACCATACCCGGCTAAAACAAAGAAATACAAAACATAGAACAATGAACATAGAATTCCCACCCCACATCACACCCTGACCAAACCAAAATAGAGACATAAAAAGCTCTCTAAGGTCAGGGTGTGACAACTTGTCCGTGTAGACCAATTTGGGTTTCCAATCTCTCTAAAAGAATGTGGTGATCGATGGTATCAAAAGCAGCACTAAGGTCTAGGAGCACGAGGACAGATATGAGCCCTTTATCTCTCTCTTTGGAGAATGATGCACGCATGGTGTCAATCAGCCGACAGATGGATGCTCCGTGGCAGTGTGTATGTGTGTGTAATGTACTGTATGTTTCACTGACATAGTGCTTCTGTGTGTGTGTGTGTGTGTGTGTGTGTGTGTGTGTGTGTGTGTGTGTGTGTGTGTGTGTGTGTGTGTGTGTGTGTGTGTGTGTGTGTGTGTGTGTGTGTGTGTGTGTGTGTGTTTCACTTCTGACATACTTTCAGGAGGCTTTGAGAGCAGCGCTGGGATTAAATGCTCTGACATATTCATATCTGGTCACACTTTCAGCTGCTACACAGGAAGGTCTGTCACTATCAAAGACCCATGAATCTGCTCTGTGCACAGGGAGAGAGAGAGAGAGAGAGAGAGAGAGAGAGAGAGAGAGAGAGAGAGAGAGAGAGAGAGAGAGAGAGAGAGAGAGAGAAAGAGGCAGGCAGGCAGAGGATTTCTTTCTTACAAAGCTCCTAACCATCTTTTGAAAAGAAAATCCTTTGTACCCCTCCCCAAACCGGGTGCCCTCCCTCACCTCCTCCGTATTTAAGTCCCTGTGTGGAACGAATGGGGAGCGAGCCCTGGAAAGTTTGTCTCTGGGAGCCAGGTCGCACTGTAGCTGATTAGATGGGTTTCAGCGGCAGTGTGGGTAATAGGCTCCTCTCTGCGCTCCGTGCCGCCGCCGCTAACCCTCTGCTCCCCTGGCAGCCACTGCGACTGGAATTAATCAGCTCTTCTGGGAGCTTCCTCCATCCCCTCTCCGCAGGCGAGACACTCCGGAGTCATTTACCAGCCAATCCCACTGTCAACCTGCTGTCATTTAGGCCTTTTCATTATGCTTTTCCCCCTCTCTGTCCCTCTCTGTCTCTCTCTGTCTCTCTCTCTCCCTCTCTCTCTCTGTCCCTCTCTCTCTCTTCCTCTCTCACTCTTCCTCTCTTACTCTTCCTCTCTTACTCTTCCTCTCTCACTCTTCCTCTCTTACTCTTACTCTCTCACTCAGAAAAAAGGAGAGGCTAAAAATGTGAAATGGGTGACAATATTAACCTAATGTTGGGTACATTTTATATTACTATCATTACTACCCCACTTTTGTACAAAACACAGGGACTTTTTTTTTCGTATATTTAAAAATGGAGACAGAAAAAGATAGAGAGAGAGAGAGAGAGAGAGAGAGAGTAGATTGGAGATAGAGGACAACAGGCTTTTCAGGTGAGTGTTGGTTTTTCCAGTAATTAGGATGCAGGTTGTCTAATGAGCCCACGCCGTGGCGGCAGTGGCTGGCGTGGTGGGATGAGTGGGCGCCACAGCCGCTGTCCTTAATGTGACAATAGGTGGCTAACTTTCTTCCTCGCTTATGGAGCCTGGGAGCCATAACTACCAATTACGCTGGCTGGGTCTCCCTGGGGCGCGAGGCCCCCGTATCGGCCTGGCCTGCTACACTAAGCCTGCTTAAGTGACCTATTTTAGGAGCCCAGGCAGTCTGTAAAACACCTCAAAGGTTAGATTATCCTATGATGAAATGCAAGGTCTTTCCAAAGTAAATCACATAGGGAAAAGAGAGTGCGAGACAGACACAGAGAGAGAGAATCCTTACCTCTACAGCCGCTAGGATATAGGACCAGCACCCGTACATCCAGTCTCTCTCTCCCCCCGCTCGGATGATGACCAGGCTAAAAAATATTCATGAGTAAACAAAGGAAGGGAGTGATTTAAAACATTGCTAGAGGAAAATAAATATTAATAAAAAAGCATGAATAGTGTATAATATTATAAAACTGCTCAGGAGAGGAGCCTCCATCTTGTTGTGCTTGGGGCTGGAAGGAGAGATTGCAGTTGGTTGGGCATTATTTAGAATGCTGTTTGTTCTGCTGCTCGCTGTCTTATTGTATTTTACCTTTATTTAACCAGGCAAGTTAGTTAAAGAACAAATTCTTATTTCCAACGACGGCCTAGGAACAGTGGGTTTACTGCTTTGTTCAGGGTCAGAACGACCGATTTTTACCTCGTCAGCTCAGAGATTCGATTTTGCAACCTTTTGGTTACGAATCCAACGCTCTAACCACTAGGCTACCTGCCACCGCCTGAAGGAAGTGACGAACCTCTGAAGAGGAAGTGACACGCGGACGTTTTGGTGACAGTCTTGGAGACTGGGAGAGAAGATGAACAAGGAGAGGAGTTGGGTTGTTTTGTCCTTCTGGACATGCTGCTATGTTCTAAATATGTAGTTTTTCCCGAAGAAATATAAAACTGCCCCTTTCTGTCAGAATCGCAAATATGTGAGAGACATTTGTGACTCTATTCTGTTGTAACATAGCCATAATGCTCCACATTACTGTAGACCTTCTTTGCAAAACAGTGTGTTTTAATTTATTATTGGGTGACGTGAATATATACTGGATGAAAAATATAAACACAACATGTAAAGTTTTGGTCCCATGTTTCATGAGCTGAAATAAAAGATCCCAGAAATGATCCATACGCACATAAAGCTTATTTCTCTCAAATTTTGTGCGCAAATTTGTTTACATCCCTGTTAGTGAGCATTTCTCCTTTGCCAGGATAATCCACCTGACAGGTGTGGCATATATAGGAGCTGATTAAACAGCATGATCATTACCAGGGGCGCAACCTTGGTTTTAGAAGTGAGGGGGACATAATATATATATAAACATTCCAAACAGCCTACCCGACCACTCGGAGGCATCCGCATGGTCCTAAAGCGACACCATTGAATCGTTTTGTATCACATTCCGGGGTTGGGGGTTGTCTGAGACCAGCCAGCAGGACAGCTGATAAAACTGAGGAGTTTTTCTATCTGTAATAAACAAATTCTGATTGACAGGGCCTGGCTCCACAGTGCGCCCCTGCCCAGTCATGTGAATTCCATAGATTTAGGGCCTAATGAATTCATTTCATTTGACTGATTTCCTTATATGAGCTGCAACTCAGTAAAATTGTTGCATGTTGCATTTATGTTTTTGTTCAGTTTATTTAGTATAGTTTCATCTAAAAAGGATACATTTTTTATGTTTTACTATTTACATTTTTCTGAAATTCATTGAGGAGGATGGTCCTCCTCTTCCTCCCCTGAGGAGCCTCCAGTCTGTAGACTCTCTACCATGCGTGATTGATGATGGCCTCCCGTAATGGTCAAATAAATGTCTCAGCACTAATTTCCCCCTTATTGTTTCTGATGGACTATGCCGTCTCTTTTGGGCATTTGGGAAACTGACATTAAAATATGTCTGTGTGTGAGGCTGAGGTGGTCGGACGATAAGCAGGTTCCACACACTGGACAGCCACTTTGCTGCTCTCCCTTCCCCTCCCTCCCACTGCAGACTGACTCTCCTCTGAGACTTCATCAATTAAGATAAGAGGACTTTAACAGGAAGTGGTTGTTTGACATGTTGGCATGTTCATAGGGACAACCATAATTGCCGCTCAGTATTTAACAGTAGCTGTTAAACAACCAATCTGATTGGCTGACTGACCGTGACGCTCTCCTGGGACAGTGAAAGACTGTTGTTTGGTCTGGAAAGCAGTGTTGGTTGGTTATAATCAGTGTGAACTAAACTCTGTCTAACATTGCTACTGGGTCTCCCATAACCTTTGGGCCAGGTTGTATACACTCACCTCAGGAGTTATCAGTGCAGACAGACAGATACGCTGCATGTCAGGACCCCTCAGACATATTGACTTCTTGGTCACAGTATATTCCTATATATCAGGGTTCTCCAACCCTGTTCCTGGAGAGCTGCCCTCCTGTAGGTTTTTCCTCCAACCCCAGTTGTAACTGACCTGATTCAGCTTATCAACCAACAAATTGTTAGAAAATTGTTGAAAACCTACAGGACGGTCGCTCTCCAGGAACAGGGTTGGCGAGCCCTGATATATACCAAACAAAGCTGGCCCCACTAGCTTTGATGCCTTCAACCATGCCATGCCCCACTCATAAACACTGTGGAAACCTAACACCCAGACAGAAGGACATGGCAGTAAACCACAGTGGTCTGTGACGGTTCAACCGGAGCTTGACGTGTAGAACAGAACACACACAGGGTTAATCAGTGTTTACTGTATCTAGCTGTCTGAAACAGGAGTAGTAGGAGACTGTGTGTGGTTAATCTGATAGGAATAACAAATCCAATATTTCCAGAAAGCCCCCTACCGTTTCCATGACATCAGCTGTTTCAGGCTGGCCTGAGAGCACTTCTCTAATACTCAGAGGTGATACTCCTTTGAGAACTTCACGTCCAACCAGCTCTTGCGATGGATGGTAAAGGAACCGGCTGGGTGCGTAACCACGGCAACCCCAATCCAAAACCCCAAACCCATTAACCCCGACATGTCAGTGTGTCTCCAGCGATTCCCCTCTAACACTGTGCAGGTCGGTCTCTCGCCAGGCCCGGCCACAGCACTGCAGCACGCCACAGAACCTGTTTGTTTGTACTTGGCCTGCATTTTAAACCCGCCAGGAAGCAGTGTCAGCTGGTCCTGGTCGGCCTCAAACCTGGGGAGCCCTGCTCTGAGCCCTGCTTTACTCCGGAGCCCTGCGCTGGGCTGGGGTCTGAAGAACGAATCGGGGATGTTTATTGTGGCTGTGGTTGACTGGATGTGACTGACTGGTCTGACGGGGTCTGACGGGGTCTGACGGGGTCTGCCCGGGTCTGCCCAGAGCTTTTCAAAAAGACAGGCGCTTCATAAGGAGATGACTGGGACCACACTTATACCTAGAGCAGTATGGACTATGGAGCTACACTATATCAATGGTGGGGTTCACTATCTATGTCCTAATTTCTATGCCTGAATCCTGTCATAGAGGGATGACGTCTTGAATGTTGTTTCCTTTCTGTGAAATCGTGATGCCTTTGTGAACGAACAGGAGATAATGACACATTGTCCACAATGTAAACAAGCTGAAGCTGAGATGCATTTGAAAAAATGCAGGTGACTCGTGACTGAAATTATGCTGCTGAAATGTATTCTCTGGGGGCTTTGTGATAACCAAAACATTCTATAACCCAGAGACCCCCAATTAGAGTAGCGGTGGGGGTAGCGGGGTAGAGAAGGGAACCGAATGCTATTGCTTTGACCTGCGCGTGTTCCTTGGAGCCGCACTGGAGAGGGGAGATGTGGAGGCAGGATAAGGCAGAGAGAAAACAGGCCGTGCAGAATGGCCAGAGGCTCCCGGTGCCTCTCTATCAATGCAAAACAGACTACTTCCCTGGGCAAAGAGGACATCTCACTTTTTATAAGCCCTCACTTTTTTGTGCATGCAGGGGGAAGAGGGAGAGTGAGGGAGAGAGAGAGGTAGAGAGAGGTAGAGAGAGAGAGAGAGAGAGAGAGAGAGAGAGAGAGAGAGAGAGAGAGAGAGAGAGAGAGAGAGAGAGAGAGAGAGAGAGAGAGAGAGAGGGAGAGAGAGAGAGAGAGAGAGAGAGAGAGAGAGAGAGAGAGAGAGAGAGAGAGAGAGAGAGAGAAAGAGAAAAGGAAGGAAGGAAGAAAAAACAAAGAAAATAAGATGAAAAGCATCTTTAGCCTGCCGGAAACATCTGGTTTCATATTCGGAGACCAGAAAGGAAATTGCGAAAAGACAAAAACTCTTCTGTTTTGATTTATTGTATTATTTGAGGGCTCTGCAATGCCAGTCATGCAGTTCACATTTGCGGTCGTAAATACGGGGCCGAAGCACGGTGACAGGGCATTAGGGAAGTCTCCTCCTGGACCAGAGCTGATTGATAACGTCTATAATAACATCCACTACTGCTGTGTTCTGTCCTAAATTACACAACACTGAAGGGCTCTTGTTAATTGGATGAATGGATTGGGAGAGAGAAAGATTGGAGATAGAGAAAGAGAGGGAAGGATGGATGGAGGGAGAGAGAGAGAGAGAGAGAGAGAGAGAGAGAGAGAGAGAGAGAGAGAGAGAGAGAGAGAGGGAATGATGGAGAGAGAGAGTGAGATAGACAAAGACAAAAGAGGGAGAGAAAAATAGAGAGATAGAAATTAATTATGAACACAGTGCCCTCCATCTCAGCACTGCATCCCATGGGTCTCTCTGTCAGCCATGGGTCTCTCTGTCAGCCATGGGTCTCTCTGTCAGCCATGGGACTCTCTGTCAGCCATGGGTCTCTCTGTCAGCCATGCGTCTCTTTGTCAGCCATGAGTCTCTCTGTTAGCCACGCGTCTCTCTGTCAGCCATGCACCTCTCTGTCAGCCATGGGTGTCACGCCTTGGTCACTCTCTTTCGACGAACGAACGCCGTTACAGAATCACCCACCACACACGGACCGAGTGGCGTGGTTACAGGCAGCGACAGCAGGAGCAGCGAAGGGAGGACGTTATGGACAGCAGAAGCTTGGAGTATACGACGTGGGATGAAATAGACAGGTGGGCGGTCGACCCAGAGAGAGTGCCGGAGCCCGCCTGGGATTCGCTGGAGCACTGCGAAGAGGGCTATAGGAGAATGGAGTCGAAGAGAAAGACACGGCGGCGCAGAAAGAAACCCGAAAGTCAGCCCCAAAAATGTATTGGGGGAGGGCTCAGGGAGAGAGTGGCTGAGTCAGGAGTCAGACCTCAGCCAACTCTCCCTGTTAATCGTGAGGAGCAGCGATCAAAGGACTTCTGGACTTGGGAGGAGATATTAGACGGAAAAGGACCCCGGGCTCAGCCGGAGAATATCGCCGTCCCAAGGATGAACTGGAGGCGGAAAAAGCGGAGAGGCGCTGGTATGAGGAGGCAGCACGGCGACGCGGATGGAAGCCTGAGAGTCAGCCCCAAAAATGTATTGGGGGGGGGGCTTACAGGGAGTATGGCTATGCCAGGTAGGAGACCTGCGCAAATTCCCTGTGCTTACCGGGGGGCTAGAGAGACCGGGCAGGCACTGTGTTATGCTATGGAGCGCACAGTGTTTCCAGTGCGGGTGCATAGCCCTGTGAGGTTCATACCAGCCCTTCGTATTGGCCGGGCTAGAGTGGGCATTGAGCCAAGTAAGGTTGGGCAGGCTTGGTGCTCAAGAGCTCCAGTGCGCCTGCACGGTCCGGTCTACCCAGAGCCACCTCCACACACCAGTCCTCCGGTAGCAGCTCCCCGCACCAGGCTTCCTGTGGGTGTCCTCGGCCCAGTACCACCAGTGCCAGCACCACGCATCAGGCCTACAGTGCGCCTCGCCTCTCCTGTGCTGCCGGAGCCTCACGCCTGTTCAGCGCTATCAGAGCCTTTCTCCTCTACAGCGCTGCTGGAGTCTCCTGTCTGTTCAGCGCTATCAGAGCCTTCCTCCTCTACAGCGCTGCCGGAGCCTCCTGCCTGTTCGGAGCAGCCTGAGATGACAGTCTGCATGGAGCAGCCAGAGCTGTCAGTCTGCATGAAGCAGCCAGAGATGTCAGTCTGCATGAAGCAGCCAGAGCTGTCAGTCTGCATGAAGCAGCCAGACCAGAGCTGTCAGTCTGCATGAAGCAGCCAGAGCTGTCAGTCTGTATGAAGCAGCCAGAGCCGTCAGTCTGCATGAAGCAGCCAGAGCTGTCAGTCTGCAAGGAGCTGTCAGTCTGCAAGGAGCTGCCAGTCTGCAAGGAGCTGCCAGTCTGCAAGGTGCTGCCAGCCTGCATGGAGCAGCCAGAGCCGTCAGTCTGCATGAAGCAGCCAGAGCTGTCAGTCTGCAAGGAGCTGTCAGTCTGCAAGGAGCTGCCAGTCTGCAAGGAGCTGTCAGTCTGCAAGGAGCTGTCAGCCTGCATGGAGCAGCCAGAGCTGTCAGTCTGCATAGAGCAGCTAGATCTGCCAGTCAGCCATGATCTTCTAGATCTGCCAGTCAACCAGATTCTTCCAGATCTGCCAGTCAACCAGTATCTTCCAGATCCGCCAGCCAGCCAGGATCTACCAGAGCCTACTACCTGCCTGAGCTTCATCTCAGTACTGGGCTTCCTCTCAGTACTGGGCTTCCTCTCAGTACTGGGCTTTCTCTCAGTCCCGGGCTGCCCCTCAGTCCCGAGCTGCCCCTCAGTCCCGAGCTGCCCCTCAGTCCCGAGCTGCCCCTCAGTCCCGAGCTGCCCCTCAGTCCCGAGCTGCCCCTCAGTTCAGTGGGGTTCTGGGTGAAGACTATTAGGCCATGGTCGGCGGCGAGGGTGGATTATCCCAGGACGCGAAGGGGAGGAACTATGACATTAAGGGAGTGGGGTCCACGTTCCGAGCCGGAACCGCCACCATGGACAGACGCCCACCCGGACCCTCCCTATGGTTGTGAGGTGCGTCCGGGAGTCCGCACCTTAGGGGGGGGTTCTGTCATGCCTTGGTCATTGTATTTTGTGTTTTCGTTATATATTTGTTCAGGCCAGGGTGTGACATGGGTTTATTGTGTTGTCGTATTGGGGTTTTTGTAGGCATTGGGATTGTGGTTGATTAGGGGTGTGTCTAGTTTAGGCTTGGCTGCCTGAAGCGGTTCTCAATCAGAGTCAGGTGATTCTTGTTGTCTCTGATGGGGAACCGTATTTAGGTAGCCTGGGTTTCACTGTGTATTTCGTGGCTGATTGTTCCTGTCTCTGTGTTAGTGTTCACCAGACAGGCTGTATTAGGTTTTCACGTTCCGTTTGTTGTTTTTTTATTTATAAGTTATTTCATGTATCGCCATTTGTTTCATTAAAGACATGAGTAACCACCACGCTGCATTTCGGTCCGACTCTCTTTCGACGAACGAACGCCGTTACAATGGGTCTCTCTGTCAGCCACGGGTCTCTCTGTCAGCCATGCACCTCTCTGTCAGCCATGAGTCTCTCTGTCAGCCATGAGTCTCTCTGTCAGCCATGCGTTTCTCTGTCAGCCATGCACCTCTCTGTCAGCCATGCGTCTCTCTGTCAGCCATGGGTCTCTCTGTCAGCCATGCACCTCTCTGTCAGCCATGGGTCTCTCTGTCAGCCATGGGTCTCTCTGTCAGCCATGGGTCTCTCTGTCAGCCATGCACCTCTCTGTCAGCCATGCACCTCTCTGTCAGCCATGCACCTCTCTGTCAGCCATGCGTCTCTCTGTCAGCCATGCGTCTCTCTGTCAGCCATGGGTCTCTCTGTCAGCCATGCGTCTCTCTGTCAGCCATGGGTCTCTCTGTCAGCCATGCACCTCTCTGTCAGCCATGGGTCTCTCTGTCAGCCATGGGTCTCTCTGTCAGCCATGCGTCTCTCTGTCAGCCATGGATCCCTCTGTCAGCCATGGATCCCTCTGTCAGCTAAGCATTTCCCTCTGTGCCCTAGCTGCTTAAGTAGCAGTGTAAATCTGGAGCAGACTGAAGGGACGGCCAGTCACTAAGAGTTACTGCACCTGGCCATGTTGTGGGCACTGCCCACCCTCTCTCATCGCTCCATATTGGCATCAGTGACCCACCCTTATGGCTAATGGCCAATAGCTCAATTATGGCTCACCATTCTTAGTTATTGTCAGAGCTATATGTTTGTTTGGATATTTCTTCATTTCTTGGAGGATGTTTCCATTACATTACATTTACATTTAAGTCATTTAGCAGACGCTCTTATCCAGAGCGACTTACAAATTGGTGCAAACACCTATGACAACCAGTGGAACAGCCACTTGCATCTAAATCTTGTTGGGGGAGAAGGGGGTGAGAAGGATTACTTACCCTTACTTACCCTATCCTAGGTATTCCTTGAAGAGGTGGGGTTTCAGGTGTCTCCGGAAGGTGGTGATTGACTCCGCTGTCCTGGCGTCGTGAGGGAGTTTGTTCCACCATTGGGGGCCAGAGCAGCGAACAGTTTTGACTGGGCTGAGCGGGAACTGTACTTCCTCAGTGGTAGGGAGGCGAGCAGGCCAGAGGTGGTTGAACGCAGTGCCCTTGTTTGGGTGTAGGGCCTGATCAGGGCCTGGAGGTACTGAGGTGCCGTTCCCCTCACAGCTCCGTAGGCGAGCACCATGGTCTTGTAGCGGATGCGAGCTTCAACTGGAAGCCAGTGGAGAGAGCGGAGGAGCGGGGTGACGTGAGAGAACTTGGGAAGGTTGAACACCAGACGGGCTGCGGCGTTCTGGATGAGTTGTAGGGTTTAATGGC
>NC_068450.1:61475242-61520242 GCF_023373465.1 Oncorhynchus keta
TCCCTCTCTCCCTCCCTCCTCTTACTTTAAACCAATAACTCAGGCAGGGCTGCCATCCAGATTTTCATCTTTATTTTCTCAAAAGAGAAGCAGAGGAAAGCAGAGGAAAAGTAAGCAAGGACATTCTTTGGGCTCAGCAGTAGAGGAAGACTGTCCCCCTGTCCTGGAGCCAAGACCAGGCCAAATAAAATAGCTACGCTGCACTCGGAAATGACTAGCCAAACAGAAACAGCCATGAATCTGGGCTCAATGAATGTAAGGATTTCTCCATCCCGTCCCCAGCGTCCAGAATGATTATAGAGCCCTTTTGTAGTTAAGGACATCTCCCAAATGGATTTTGCAGTGATGTGAATCAAAGACGATAGCCGTGACATACCGATACTAATACCAATACTGTTAATCTACTATTAGTTTTGCTTTCACAAACACTCCCAATCATATTCAGAATTGATATTGTATTTTCTATTTCCATCTTTATGCATTCTAAGGGTTTACCGTATCCTATGAACATGAACCGTTATTTGCTTACTAAACACATCCAAACATAACCATACCTTGAATGTCTAGAGATATTTTATGTACCTTCGTTTTTTCTAAATTAAACTATATCATACAACTAAACGCGATATTAAATTATATATATTTCTTCCCCTCTGTCTCTCACATGTCCCTCTCTCCCTGTCTCTCTCCCTGTCTCTCTCTCCCTGTCTCTCTCTCCCTGTCTCTCTCTCCCATGTCCCTCTCTCCCTGTCTCTCTCTCACTGTCCCTCTCTAACCTGTCTCTCTCTCACTGTCTCTCTCTCCCTGTCTCTCTCTCCCATGTCCCTCTGTCCCTGTCTCTCTCTCACTGTCCCTCTCTCCCTGTCTCTCTCTCCCATGTCCCTCTCTCCCTGTCTCTCTCACTGTCTCACTCTCCCTGTCTCTCTCTTACTGTCCCTCTCTTCCTGTCTCTCTCTCACTGTCCCTCTCTCCCTGTCTCTCTCTTCCATGTCCCTCTCTTCCTGTCTCTCTCTCACTGTCCCTCTCTCCCTGTCTCTCTCTCACTGTCTCTCTCTCCCTGTATCTCTCTCCCATGTCCCTCTCTCCCTGTCTCTCTCTGCCTGTCTCTCTCTCCCATGTCCCTCTCTCCCTGTCTCTCTCACTGTCTCACTCTCCCTGTCTCTCTCTCACTGTCCCTCTCTCCCTGTCTCTCTCTCCCATGTCCCTCTCTTCCTGTCTCTCTCTCACTGTCCCTCTCTCCCTGTCTCTCTCTCACTGTCTCTCTCTCCATGTATCTCTCTCCCATGTCCCTCTCTCCCTGTCTCTCTCTCCCTATCTCTCTCTCCCATGTCCCTCTCTCCCTGTCTCTCTCACTGTCTCACTCTCCCTGTCTCTCTCTCACTGTCCCTGTCTCCCTGTCTCTCTCTCCCATGTCCCTCTCTCCCTGTCTCTTTCTCACTGTCTCTCTCTCTCCCTGTCTCTCTCTCTCCCTGTCTCTCTCTCTCTCTCACTGTCACTGTCTCTCTCCCTGTCTCTCTCTCCCTGTCTCTCTCTCCCTGTCTCTCTCTCTCCCTGTCTCTCTCTCCATCCTCTGCTGGCGACTGACTGAGACTGTGTGGAGGTGGTGGTGTTTGTACAGCTAGCCACAGAGGAGGAGAGCCAAAGATTACACCAACCACCGTGGAAATCCAGAAGTGGGTGGTAATCACACTGGAGAGGAGGCAGAGGAGAACACAACACTGCCATACAGCTATTTAATAGAGATTTATTAACGAGTCTATGACAAAATAATGACACTATTTCATTATGTATTATCATTATGAATCTGTGTCTTTTACTGTGTGGGGTATTTTGTTGCGTTAAACTATAATGACGACATACAGTAAAAGTTTCACAGATTGCTTGTATGATGACTTGAACATATGGAGTTACACATTCTACTATAGACACATATCACGTTGTAAAATCAGAGCGCATCAAATTAATCCAGCTTATTTTAAATCTATGAATTATACCGGCAACATAAATAAATAGCATTGTGAGCGATCCTGCGTCCCTGTGAGAAGACGTGTCTGTGGGGTGTTAGTATACAGTAGGTGTTGGGCCTGGAGCCAGTGGCAGGAGGTCGTGACAGCCATGCGCTGGCTGGGAAATCAGAGAGTGACTGACGCATTAGTTAGTGGAATTATCTGGATCACTCTGGCAACAGCTAAGGGTACAAGAGCTGCACCTCCAGGATTAGGTAATGGTATTATCAGCATGATTGTAGAATTAACACGGATAATTCCACGGATTCAGCACAAAGAATGGCCATAAAATCCCGGCATTATCCTCCGAGATGAGATCCTGATATAGAAGAAATGAAAATGGGGAGGAAGAGAAAACTGTTGAGGTAAAGCTTTGAATTATAAGTCATCCTGTGTGTGTTTATTCCTCAGTAAACACATCTTAAATGACCCGCGATTTTACGCCTGTCCCTTTTCTGCCCCCCCCCCCACACACACACTGTTCTAAAAAAGAACAACATGCAGCTTCTGAATTATAGAGAAACTGAAGGAGATTAAACGCGTGGTTCCTTGCCACAGAGAGTCTAAAGAGTTGTCCACTTTAATCTGTCAGCAGTGTTCACATATAAGGTGCCGTCAGAAAGTATTCAGACCCTTTGACTTGTTCCACGTTTTGTTACATCGCAGCCTTATTCTAAAATACGATTCAATCAATACAAATCCACAGCAATCTACACACAACATCCCATAATGACAAAGTGTAAACAGGTTTTTTGAGAATTTTGCAAATGTAAAAGCAACACATCAATATCTTATTTACATAAGTATTCAGACACTTTGCTATGAGACTCGGAATTGAGCTTGATATGAGTCCACCTGTGGTAAATGCAATTAATTGGACATGATTTTGAAGGGCACACACCTGTCAGAGGAAAAACCAAGCCATGAGGTCGAAGGAATTGTCCATAGAGCTCAGAGACCGGCTTCTGTCGAGACACAGATCTGGGGAAGGGAACCAAAACATTTTTGCAGCATTGAAGGTCCCCAAGATCACATTGGCCACCATCATTCTTATATTAAAGAAGTTTGGAACCACAAAGACTTCCAAGAGCTGTCTGCACGGCATACTGAACAATCGGAGGAGAAGGGCCTTGGTCAGGGAGGTGACCATGAACCCAATGGTCACTCTGGCGGAGCTCTAGAGTTCCTCTGTGGAGATGGGAGAACCTTCCAAAAGGACAACCATCGCTGCAGCACTCCACCAATCACCACTCCTCAGTAAAAGGCCCATGACAGCCTGCTTGGAGTTTGCCAAAAGGCACCTAAAGACTCAACAAGACAAGATGCTCTGGTCTGATGAAACCAAGATTGAACTCTTTGGCCTGAATGCCAAGCGTCACGCCTGGAAAATACCTGGCACCATCCCTACAGTGAGGCATGGTGGTGGCAGCATCATGCTGTGGGGATGTTTTTCAGTGGCATAGACTGGGAGACTAGTCAGGATTGAAGGAAAGTACAAAGCAAAGCTCCTTGATGAAAACCAGCTCCAGAGAGCTCAGGACCTTCGACTGGGGCGAAGGTTCACCTTCCAACAGGACAATGACCCCAAGCACACAGCCAAGACAACACAGGAGTGGCTTTGGGACAAGTCTCCGAATGTCCTTGAATGGCCCAGCCAGAGCCTGGACTTGAACACGAACGAAGATCTCTGAAGAGACCTGAAAATAGTGTAGCAACGCTCCCCATCCAACCTGACAGAGCTTGAGAGGATCTGCAGAGAAGAATGAGAGAAACTCCCCAAATATACAGTAGGTGTGCCAAGCTTGTAGCATCATACCCAAGAAGACTTGAGTCTGTAATCGCTGACAAAGGTGCTTCAACAAGTTATTGAGTAAAGGGTCTGAATACTACTGTAAATGTGATACTTCAGTAAAAAAATATATATAAATGTTTCTACAAACCTGTTTTTGCTTTGCCATTATGGGGTATTGTGTGTAGATTGATGAGGGGAAAAAATTATTTAATCAACTTTAAAATAATGCCGTAACCTAACAAAATGTGCAAAACGTCAGGGGGCCTGTAGATCAGTGTAGAGAGCAGCAGTTATACAGGGATACCTATGGCTGTGTATGGTTTGATGTATATGTCATAGTAGCTGTGTGCTGGTCTGTAGGACACCCTGTGGTGAGAGCACCCTGTGGTTACCGTACAGTAGCCCCATAAATATGAACCTGCTCATGGATCACTGTAAATGAGAAGACCAGAAAGGAGGGGTAAACTCATTCTTCTTCAAAGTTTTATGAGTCTACCTCTCCCTTGTGATATACCCCCCTCCCCCCTCTCCCTGAAAGGCTGTGTGAAGACAACATGTGTAGCGGGTAGTGTAGTGAACCCGTACAGTCATGGTGTGGGAGGCCTATGCTTGACGGAGCAGGAGGGTACACTGATGCCTGTTAGCAGGCAGCACGGTAGCAAGTCGCTAGCAACACTGCAGAGACACGCTGCAGGAGCTGTGCTGCCTGCATGTATAAATAGAAGTGAGTTATTTTCGTGTTACATATTTAGTTGCTGGTTATTCTAATGCAAATTGATGTGGTGGATCCGAGAGAGACAGAGAGGGGTGTTTTTGTTGCCTGGAATTAGTGTTGTGAGAGCGCCTTTTCTTCTCCCATTCTATCCCTCTCTTTCTCTCCTCCCCAAATTACTGCTATTAAGACAGGACTGGTGTGAGCCAAACGCAGGGCTCCACTTAATGTGATTTTCCCGAGAAGAGAAAGGAACAAGCTGCCCTGATTCATGGGAAACCTGGAGCGACTGAAGATGTCCACCTCCGTGTGTGTGTGTGTGTGTGTGTGTGTGTGTGTGTGTGTGTGTGTGTGTGTGTGTGTGTGTGTGTGTGTGTGTGTGTGTGTGTGTGTGTGTGTGTGTGTGTGTGTGTGTGTGTGTGTGTGTGTGTGTGTGTGTGTGTGTGTGTGTGTGTGTGAGAGAGTGTGGAGAATGAATGGATCAGCATCAAAGAGCCGTTATGATATATGACACCCTATTCTTAAAGTGGAGAGCTTGTCGTCACATTAACACAATGCACATCCTGTGAATGGGCTTTAGAAAAGACACATGCAAATGTACGTATTCTAATTGGAGCTAAACATCTTTTAGAGCCTTCCTGTGTGTGTGTGGATGGATGTAGTACTCCTACAGAGAGAGAAGGCTTACTGATCTCTCCTACAGTCCCTCTACTCTCCTCCTCAGACAACTGGTGGAAACAGAAGAGTGTGACACCAAGCTTCCCTCTGAAATGTCTGCCATGCCAGCTTTCAGCGCCCGCATTGGCCGGGATTAAGTTTGACAGGCTGGTTGAGTCCTGGCTATTGGCTGGGCTTCAGGGACGCTGTACAGGAAAGGCTGTATACAACACCAAAGGAACCAGGAACATGGAAACAGAGCATTCTGTCGCCATGGACCGCACCGCCTCGACAATGGGCAGATTGGATTCAGCTGAGCTACTTAATATTTTTTTAGAATAAAAAAATAGAAAAATAATAACACAAGGAATAAATACACAATGTGTAACAATAACATGGCTTTATACACAGGGTTCCAGTACCGAGTTGAAGTGCAGGGGTACGAGGACATTGAGGTAGATATGTACATATAGGTAGGGGTAAAGAGACAGATAATAAACAGTAGCAGCAGCTTATGTGATGAGTCAAAAGAGTTAGTTAAATAGTTAACATATAGCTAGCTACCTGGACTAAATCTGTAACAGTCTTCTGGCTTGGGGGTAGAAGCTGTTAGGGTCCTGTTGGTTCCAGACTTAGTGCATCACATCTTGCTGTGTGGTAGCGGAGAGGACAGTCTATGACTTGGGTGGCTGGAGTCTTTGAAAATGTTTAGGGCCTCCCTCTGATACCGCCTGGTATAGAGGTCATGTATGGCAGCTAGCCTGGCCCCAGTGATGTACCCTCTGTAGCGCCTTGTGGTTGGTTCCCAAACAGTTGCCATAGCAAGCGGTGATGCAGCCAGTCAAGATGCTCAATGGGGAAGCTGTATAACGTTTTGAGGATCTGAGGACCCATGCCAAATCTTTTCAGCCTCCTGAGGGGGAAGAGGTGTTTTCGTGCCACGATAATTCCTTAGTGATGTGGACACCAAGGAATTTGAAGCTCTCGACCTGCTCCACTACAGCCCAATCGATGTGGATGGGGCTGCGCTCGGCCCTCCGTTTCCTGTAGTCCACGATCAGCTCCTTTGTCTTGCTGACGTTGAGGGAGATGTTGATGTCCTGGCACCACACTGCCAGGTCTCTGACCTCCTCCCTGTAGGCTGTCTAATCGTCATTGGCGGGGAAGGGCAGTGTGGAATGCAATAGAGATTGCGTCGTCTGTGAATCTGTTGAGGCGGTATGAGAGGTGGAGTGGGTCCAGGGTGTTGATGTGAGCCACGACCAGCCTTTCAAAGAATTTCATGGCTACATATTTGCGGGGTGACAGCGATTATGGTGGTCTGCTTGAAACATGTAGGTATTATAGACTGGGTCAGGGAAGAGAGAGAGAGAGAGAGAGAGAGAGAGAGAGAGGGAGAGGGAGAGGGAGAGGGAGAGGGAGAGGGAGAGGGAATAGAGAGAATATCAGGCCTGGGAGCAGGCAGCCATCTGAAGAGGTGCTGAAAACCCAACATGATGGTGTTGACAGTAACACAACGCCAGTGGATGAACACTCAACACCAAACCAGGGTCTGACTGTGGCCTGGAGGAGACTGGAAGCTACTCTGAGTTATAGCCTGATACAACTCCTTCTGTCCATGTGGGCTCTCAGCCAATACCATGTTCCTTCAGACAGAGGCCCGGTCTAAAGCCACATCATATAACTTAGTGCATTGTTTGACCAGAGCCAAAATAGTGCCCTCTATAAGGAATAGGGTTTGACTGGAGACAGCCAGACTGTAGATGACCTGCAGAAAGGCCTAGCTGCTGATCTTCCCTTGCAATCCCCCTTGTTTTCCTAGAGACTCTCAGAGCACAATGTTTCTGTGCTGTCCAGGTACTTCAGGGCTCCCGAGTGGTGCCGTGGTCTAAGGCACTGCATCTCAGTGCTAGAGCTGTAACTACAGACCCTGGATCAATCCTGGGCTGTATCACATCCAGGCGTGATTGGGAGTTCCATAGGGCGGCGCGCAGCGTCGTCCAGGTTAGGGTTTGGCCAGGGTAGGCCGTCATTGTAAAAAATGATTTGTTCTTACTGACTTGCCTAGTTAATTAAAACAACTAAAACTTCACCTCGTGCCTTTGATATCAAGTCACTGTGTTGTGATGCTGTTGTTTTTATTCAACACCAAAATACAGCGCGTTACTGACAGGCTCGCACTCATTGGTGATGGCTTCATCCCTTCAAATCACTGTCACAACTAAGCATTAGAAACAGACAGCAAAGGGAGTCTCTGGGAACTACAGTAAGAACAGAACAGTGTGGATAACAAAGCTCCCATGGGCCGGAAACAGAAACACCATATCAATATCAAACCATATTGCTTTGTAGTTTTACTATCGTTATCTGTAAGATATTCTTAATGAGTGGCTGTGAACACGGAGCCTTTCTCTAATAGACCAGTGGTGTAGCTAACCCTCATAGGGGAGGCAGTAGCAGCAGTGAGAGAGGCCAGTACTGTGGCCTTTCCCATAGAGCAAGGCATAATTCGACCGCAGGCGCTGCTGGCTGGCGATGGTCTGAGACAAATGACGGTTCAGGAGGAGCGGTCCCCAAGCACCGCTCTGGCTGGCCCCAGATCAGATGTGGCGCTGGGGTTGGGGTACTTAGTGTACTTAGTGCCTGCAGTATGGAGCAGAGTGCTGTGTGGGCCATCTAGCTCACTGTTAGCCCCTAATAGGTCCCCAGACAGTTGGGCCTGACCTCCATGCACTGTGTTTCAGTGACTTGCTATCAAAGGCAGGATGTGAAGTACCTGGACAGCAAGCCCACGGCATCTATTACAGCTGAGCTGGGCCTTCCTGGATAGCTGTTTCCTTCCTTCCTTCCTTCCTTCCTTCCTTCCTTCCTTCCTTCCTTCCTTCCTTCCTTCCTTCCTTCCTTCCTTCCTTCCTTTCCTTCTTTCCTTCCTTCCTTCCTTCCTTCCTTCCTTCCTTCCTTCCTTCCTTCCTTCCTTCCTTCCTTCCTTCCTTCCTTCTTTACTTCCTCCAGTGTAACAAACAGTCACTGGGAGAGGGAGAGGGAGATGTCTGGCTCTTTTTCCATCTTCCTTCTTTTGAACTTTTTCTGCTAAACAAGATTCTAGAATTCAACTCGTTCCATAGCTAGCTAGAATTTTGTTCCAGAGAATTCCCATAACCGGCCGGGGGAAAAGACCAACAGAGCCTGTGAACTCAGCATTCATTCCATTATCAGCCTGCCTACATAGGGCACCAGCAGCTTATGCATGTCTGGCCGGCTCTAACATCCACCAGCTACCCACTGCCCATGCTAGGCAAGCACCTGCTGTTACTAAGAACACAGACCAGCCGGCCTTATCTATCCAGCAGATCAGAATACACAGGGATGTAGATTAGCCAAAATCTTCAGCTAAACAAACAAACAGGCAACGGTTCCGATTTCCCATTTGCTTGCTAACAGAAATCTCTTTCTAAGACTTCCCCACATCAGAAGGTGAACGGGGAAGCGAGTTTAGGGGTGGATTACGGGCGGCTTTTGAAACAACGTAAACTGGGGCATGGGTGTGTGTGTGATGCCTGCCGTTCTGGAGTCTGGCGCTGTTCCCCTTCGGTGGCATGCAGGCCTAATGATTCCTAATGCGGCTAAACATTACGGCGCCATGAAACCCGCTTTTCACTGGGGAGCGCTGCGCAAATCTTCCATCGCATGTTCCCTTTGTTGATTTTTGTGAGACAACAACGCAGCGCGCTTATCTCCATTACAGCCCAGCACCACGGGGAGCTTTCACAAAGCCTTTCACCCATCGCCTTATTAACTGCTATTCTCTTCTGCCCCCCCGCATCCTCCCCTGCTTCTGCTGAGAGAGAGAGAGAGAGAGAGAGAGAGAGAGAGAGAGAGAGAGAGAGAGAGAGAGAGAGAGAGAGAGAGAGAGAGAGAGAGAGAGAGAGAGACAGAGACACAGAGACACAGAGAGAGAGAGAGAGAGAGACAGAGAGAGAGAGAGAGAGAGACAGAGAAAGAGAGACAGAGAGAGAGAGACAGAGAGAGACAGAGAGAGAGAGAGAGACAGAGAAAGAGAGACAGAGAGAGAGAGACAGAGAGAGACAGAGAGAGAGAGAGAGACAGAGAAAGAGAGACAGAGAGAGAGAGACAGAGAGAGACAGAGAGAGAGACACAGAGAGAGAGACAGAGGGAGAGACATAGAGAGAGAGAGAGAGAGAGAGAGAGAGAGAGAGAGAGAGAGAGAGAGACAGAGAGAGAGACAGAGAGAGAGAAAGAGAATTACCCCTTGTTTTCCCCACCACACCACAATAACCAACCATTTCTATTTAGACTCCGCTGGGCTCCACGACAACAGTTCTGCCATCCCTCTGTTCTTTTTAAACACTAAACCACAGAGGAAGGAAAAGAGAAAATGGGGAAAGCTATCTCAAGGTCTTTTCCAGGCCTGTCATCCCCGTTTGCTTGGGGTGTTCATTTCAGAGGCAGCTTAGAGGCTGATGTGTATTGTTTAATACTGTATTGTCAGGGACAACATGGGTAATACACAACACAGTAATAGTCATATTTCAACTTTTATAAGGGGATATTTCTGGGATGTACTTAATATCATGACGATTGTTGCAGGTCACTTCTCCTGCTCTGCTGCATCCCTCTCGCTAGATACACATGGTAACAAGCCGATGTTCCCCAACCGAAACCAGACCATTGAGTTTTAGTGTGGGAGAAGCCAGGAGAATTCTAATTCAGGAAAAGTTCCCCAGGGAGATGAGTTCTGTTGTCCTCTCCTCATGCCAGAACCCCTCCATCACTCCTTCATCACTTTTTTCATCCCTCCATTCTCCCTCTTCTCCGTGCTGCCTCGCTGTCTTCCTCCCATCCTCTTCTTCCTCCGCGGCTCAAAGTCTGCCTGGGTCGCGGCAGATAAGATCTGGCGTTTGTTATTTGCCCCGCGGTCCTCAGCTGGGCCCTGTGTTTGTTTAGTGTGTGTTTATTTGTCTATCTTGTAGTCCCGTGAATAATTATCGTAACCATATGTCTGGCTAAAACATCATTCTCCAAGCCAGTAGCATGGCAGCATACTCCTTTCCCCATTTTAATTACTGTTAACATTGCAAGTGTTAAACTGGATCTCACCGTTTTCGCCTTAGGTTGACTTAAATGAATAAGTTAGGAGCTTTATAACCGGGACTTGTGAGCTTTCCAAAACATCCGTACGTTTTGTGTTTATGCTTTGGTATGTTAGAAAGTTTTCTCCAACATCACAGCTCACAAAGAATACTTTGTCAGCTTTGCAACACAGTCAACAAATTCAAGCCAAACCTGACACCTCAGCAATGTAATTTCTTTGACTCCTGACGCCCATGTTACAGGGCGCTTTTAACTTCAATTAAAAGTTCACTAATTTTGCCACACCATTAGTTGTGAATGTGTTGGATGTTTGCGTTAGGCATTAGGGTACATAGTGTATGCTGAGTGCATGCTGTCCTGAGGAGTGACAGAGCCAGCATAGCGCTGCTAATTACATTTACATTTTACATTTAAGTCATTTAGCAGACGCTCTTATCCAGAGCGACTTACAAATTGGTGCATTCACCTTATGACATCCAGTAGAACAGCCACTTTACAATAGTGCATCTAAACCTTTTAAGGGGGGGGGGGGTGAGAAGGATTACTTATCCTATCCTAGGTATTCCTTAAAGAGGTGGGGTTTCAGGTGTCTCCGGAAGGTGGTGATTGACTCCGCTGTCCTGGCGTCGTGAGGGAGTGTGTTCCACCATTGGGGAGCCAGAGCAGCGAACAGTTTTGACTGGGCTGAGAGGGAACTGTACTTCCTCAGTGGTAGGGAGGCGAGCAGGCCAGAGGTGGATGAACGCAGTGCCCTTGTTTGGGTGTAGGGCCTGATCAGAGCCTGGAGGTACTGAGGTGCCGTTCCCCTCACAGCTCCGTAGGCAAGCACCATGGTCTTGTAGCGGATGCGAGCTTCAACTGGAAGCCAGTGGAGAGAGCGGAGGAGCGGGGTGACGTGAGAGAACTTTGGAAGGTTGAACACCAGACGGGCTGCGGCGTTCTGGATGAGTTGTAGGGGTTTAATGGCACAGGCAGGGAGCCCAGCCAAAAGCGAGTTGCAGTAATCCAGACGGGAGATGACAAGTGCGTGGATTAGGACCTGCGCCGCTTCCTGTGTGAGGCAGGGTCGTACTCTGCGGATGTTGTAGAGCATGAACCTACAGGAACGGGCCACCGCCTTGATGTTAGTTGAGAACGACAGGGTGTTGTCCAGGATCACGCCAAGGTTCTTAGCGCTCTGGGAGGAGGACACAATGGAGTTGTCAACCGTGATGGCGAGATCATGGAACGGGCAGTCCTTCCCCGGGAGGAAGAGCAGCTCCGTCTTGCCGAGGTTCAGCTTGAGGTGGTGATCCGTCATCCACACAGATATGTCTGCCAGACATGCAGAGATGCGATTCGCCACCTGGTCATCAGAAGGGGGAAAGGAGAAGATTAATTGTGTGTCGTCTGCATAGCAATGATAGGAGAGACCATGTGAGGTTATGACAGAGCCAAGTGACTTGGTGTATAGCGAGAATAGGAGAGGGCCTAGAACAGAGCCCTGGGGGACACCAGTGGTGAGAGCGCGTGGTGAGGAGACAGATTCTCGCCACGCCACCTGGTAGGAGCGACCTGTCAGGTAGGACGCAATCCAAGCGTGGGCCGCGCCGGAGATGCCCAACTCGGAGAGGGTGGAGAGGAGGATCTGATGGTTCACAGTATCGAAGGCAGCCGATAGGTCTAGAAGGATGAGAGCAGAGGAGAGAGAGTTAGCTTTAGCAGTGCGGAGCGCTTCCGTGATACAGAGAAGAGCAGTCTCAGTTGAATGACTAGTCTTGAAACCTGACTGATTTGGATCAAGAAGGTCATTCTGAGAGAGATAGCGGGAGAGCTGGCCAAGGACGGCACGTTCAAGAGTTTTGGAGAGAAAAGAAAGAAGGGATACTGGTCTGTAGTTGTTGACATCGGAGGGATCAAGTGTAGGTTTTTTCAGAAGGGGGTGCAACTCTCGCTCTCTTGAAGACGGAAGGGACGTAGCCAGCGGTCAGGGATGAGTTGATGAGCGAGGTGAGGTAAGGGAGAAGGTCTCCGGAAATGGTCTGGAGAAGAGAGGAGGGGATAGGGTCGAGCGGGCAGGTTGTTGGGCGGCCGGCCGTCACAAGACGCAAGATTTCATCTGGAGAGAGAGGGGAGAAAGAGGTCAGAGCACAGGGTAGGGCAGTGTGAGCAGAACCAGCGGTGTCGTTTGACTTAGCAAACGAGGATCGGATGTCGTCGACCTTCTTTTCAAAATGGTTGACGAAGTCATCAGCAGAGAGGGAGGAGGGGGGAGGGGAGGAGGATTCAGGAGGGAGGAGAAGGTGGCAAAGAGCTTCCTAGGGTTAGAGGCAGATGCTTGGAATTTAGAGTGGTAGAAAGTGGCTTTTGCAGCAGAGACAGAGGAGGAAAATGTAGAGAGGAGGGAGCGAAAGGATGCCAGGTCCGCAGGGAGGCGAGTTTTCCTCCATTTCCGCTCGGCTGCCCGGAGCCCTGTTCTGTGAGCTCGCAATGAGTCGTCGAGCCACGGAGCGGGAGGGGAGGACCGAGCCGGCCTGGAAGATAGGGGACATAGAGAGTCAAAGGATGCAGAAAGGGAGGAGAGGAGGGTTGAGGAGGCAGAATCAGGAGATAGGTTGGAGAAGGTTTGAGCAGAGGGAAGAGATGATAGGATGGAAGAGGAGAGAGTAGCGGGGGAGAGAGAGCGAAGGTTGGGACGGCGCGATACCATCCGAGTAGGGGCAGTGTGGGAAGTGTTGGATGAGAGCGAGAGGGAAAAGGATACAAGGTAGTGGTCGGAGACTTGGAGTGGAGTTGCAATGAGGTTAGTGGAAGAACAGCATCTAGTAAAGATGAGGTCGAGCGTATTGCCTGCCTTGTGAGTAGGGGGGGAAGGTGAGAGGGTGAGGTCAAAAGAGGAAAGGAGTGGAAAGAAGGAGGCAGAGAGGAATGAGTCAAAGGTAGACGTGGGGAGGTTAAAGTCGCCCAGAACTGTGAGAGGTGAGCCGTCCTCAGGAAAGGAGCTTATCAAGACATCAAGCTCATTGATGAACTCTCCGAGGGGACCTGGAGGGCGATAAATGATAAGGATGTTAAGCTTGAAAGGGCTGGTAACTGTGACAGCATGAAATTCAAAGGAGGCGATAGACAGATGGGTAAGGGGAGAAAGAGAGAATGACCACTTGGGAGAGATGAGGATCCCGGTGCCACCACCCCGCTGACCAGAAGCTCTCGGGGTGTGCGAGAACACGTGGGCGGACGAAGAGAGAGCAGTAGGAGTAGCAGTGTTATCTGTGGTGATCCATGTTTCCGTCAGTGCCAAGAAGTCGAGGGACTGGAGGGAGGCATAGGCTGAGATGAACTCTGCCTTGTTGGCCGCAGATCGGCAGTTCCAGAGGCTACCGGAGACCTGGAACTCCACGTGGGTCGTGCGCGCTGGGACCACCAGATTAGGGTGGCCGCGGCCACGCGGTGTGGAGCGTTTGTATGGTCTGTGCAGAGAGGAGATAATGCCAACACAGTATCACAGATTATTGTGAAATAGACACAAGTTCTTTATTAGTATTATTATTATTATTATTATTATTTTTGTGTCCAGTACACAATTTTTTATACAGAGCATTTCAATCACAGATAAAGACAGCAAGTTACTTATCCCTTACAAAAAAATATTGCAGTTTTGAAGTGTACTGCAAAGCACTCTGACTGCAATCTTTTTTCGTAATGGAAGACAGAAACAATAGGGGGGAGTTTGGTCGGGTTGGATGAATTACCGTATAGCTCAATCTCACCGTAGACAACTTTAGCAAGTTAGCTAACTAGCAACTTTGCAACTATTTACTAGTTTTTTAGTTACTTTTTAACTACTGTCGTGACGTTGTATTAGTTAATGTGACGACTGTTGCTCATCGAATGATTAAAAGTTTCTAATTGCGTGATTAACTGAATCAAGCAATTATTAACTCATTAACCTGGGGCACCATGGGAAAATACGTTTTTATTGAATTTCTATTTCCCAAATTAACTGAAAGAATATCAGAATATCGATTTTACAACAGCCGCTAATTAATCAGTTACCTCCACAATCTCGTTCTGAACGTCGTATAATCTGGGAATCTGCACAGACCCGGGTCTCACCAATGAGTTCGTACCACACCAATCTTAGTTGAGTATTTATTTACTAGAAAGCTAAAATGATGATAAAAGATACCCATACACAAAAACATATTCTACACTATTGATTATAACTTAGTATAATGGGAAAACACACTATTGCGCGTGTTACCCAAAATGGGGATTTAAAAGAAAGAGAAAAAGCGAAAGTACACGAGAGAAATATACATTTGGGTGAATTTGTCAGCTATGCTTATTCTAACCCTAGCCTTGCCCCAAACTGCCGCTCTTATGGGTCAGAATATAATGATGTAATTACGTGGGGAAGGTCTCTGTGGATTCTCTGCGTGGACCTTTTTCATTTTTCAAACAACGTACAATGTATAAACATCAAACATATACTAGGTAAACTGTTGACGTTACAATGTTTTCGTAATAACGTCATCTACTAACCTTTAATAACAAAACAAAAATGATAAACATTTTCGTATTCCATCTATCGTCATGACCACCATTGTGGCTGACGGAAACCATTGTTCCAAAGTCCCTTTATTTCATGTTTAATGTTCTGAGGCTGGTTCTCCATAGTAACAGGACAAAAATTATTTTTCTGTGGCCTAAGATTTACCAGGGACGTGAGGGGTCATAAAACCCTCACATCTTCAGACCCCTAGATCTCTCCTATTGGGGGTGAGAGATAATCTGTAGGGTTGTGGTCTCCTGTAACATGACCTGATCAGGACAGTCATGACAGTCCCCCTCTGGTAGGTTCATCTTGGAATGATTCTGCATGTTGCAACCCACCACAAGAATGACCATCGGATGTCCTGGTTTGTGGATCATCATAGCAGTCCCCCCTCCCCCTTGGTGGTTCACCCTGGTAGGATTTCCACAAGCTGCGCACCACCACCAAAGTGGATCTGGGAGGTCTGGCAGTGGCTCTGTGTTCTGGCCCGTCATTTGGCTATCCCGGCTGGTGGACCTAGGCAGTAACTTGGCAGACGTTAACATCATTACATTTCCTCCCCAAACAAGCGGCATTGGGGCTCTACTGAGTGTCAAAGGAAATTAAACGAAAAATAATGGAATAAAAACATAAAAGTATACAAAATGTGTCTACCACACCTTAATCATCCAAATTGGAATATGTTCTAAATATCTCCAAGGTCTTGGCTAAATGACTCTATCATGGCATTGTCTCTAATGTCATGTCTAGGGCGATCCTACTTGCAGGTGGGTAGTTAAGGCCCTTGGAAAAACTTGGCCCCTGTAGGCCAACGATTACATTGGGCACATTACTGGGCTGACCTAGTGAGTTCGGGAGAGGAGGCTGGGACTGGGCCCCCTAAGGGGTTTCAGGATCTATTGCCAACTTTCCAAAAATCGGGATCGCTTCCTTCCCACGGGTGAACCTAGTATAAGACCTTATTAGGTCTTCCATTGCGCGTGTGCACCTGTGTACGTAGTAGGTGCACACGCCAAGGGAAATAAGACCAAGGATCAGTCAGGATACAGTCAGGATACTGTCCGGCACCATCCAAGAGCGGGCGACAGACCAATCTTTTGGTCTGTAGTCAGTCGGGTCAACTAAAAGTGCATCATCCTGTACGCTAAGATCAACAGTCATGGATCCCTCGTACTGGATTTGGTTTGGAATGGCTTGTGGTAACTCAAGGGAACGTATAGCAAAAGCATCCGGTATTTCAATCTCTGTGTCATCGGGAAGTTGGTATAGAGCGAGGTCGTCTATATGAATAATCGCCCCCTCTGGTACCTTAACAAAAACAGTCTGGTTGGGGAGATTCAATTGGGTGATGGAGTCATGGCGTTCGTAAGTCATAGAGGCGGACTCGGACGGTGTGTTGACCAACCGTCGGTTCCCTATCTCCTCCACTTGTGTGGTGGTGGCCCCATCCCTGGCTGTTAGTTAGGCTCTACAGCGTTCATCGCTGGTGATATCTTTAATACCACAAAGACGCTCAGTGTTATCCCTGACAAACGGTTTGCTAGGACAGAGGGAGTGGACATCTTTGGTTAGGGTACACATTAACAGCAAGATAGAAATCTGGGTTGTTTTCCTGGTAAGCTACAACTGGGGGCGTGGCAATCTTTACGTGGGTACTGTCGCGCCAAAATCCTACATTGAGAACTGTTTTCAATCTATAGATATTCTCCAGTTCAACAACCGGCAACGTCAGTAGAAATCCCACTTCCTTACGACCAACATCAACGTGTATGGCCGACCCCAGACTATAGGTCAAATGTGACTGTAATGGCCTTATCGTGGATGAAGTAGCTGAGGTTAATATGTTGTGCATCATTGAGAGGGGCACTAGATATGAGGGGATTCTATTCATGGCCAAGTGGTCCATAGAAGAGCTAACTTCACAGAGAAAATCCTCCAGTAACAATCGAACCAATTGGACTTGGGCATAGTCATGGTTCATGACCTCTGCTAGCTTTCCTACAGACAGGATAGTTTTTTTCAGGAGAGTAGCGTGTGTTTTGACCTTCAGAATAGTGTCCTGGAGAGACTTTCCCACATGTTGCAACCTGAGGGCCTGTGCCTTCATCTGCTGCTGGATAAGTGGCATCTCTTCAGTAATCTCCCTAACATTCCTCTTGACTGTGGCTAGACTGATGTTGCGTTGACGGCAGTGGTACCTAGGGAAAATTGTGACCCGACGGCTGCCCCTATCAATAGTAGCACCCCAACGAATCGTTTCTCTCGCCTGGGCTCTGCTAGTTCTGACTGGGTTTCTGTGAACTTTTGGAGTTGGGCCAACATATGGGCAGTGTCTAGCTGGGCGTGCTTAATTGCCTGGCTGGTCCAGTTAGCCCCGGCCCAACTCAAATGCGCCACAGGTGGAATGTGTTGGCGGTACACATTCTCTGCATCTAGACGGACATACACCCTCTGCGTGTGTACTCTGCAGTTAGTTATGAGGAGTCCTGGGTCGTCGCGGAGAACCATTCCCGTAGGGGGTCCGTTCGTGATTACGTCTGCTGGGTTGGTTTTGACCAGGGCGCAGACTCTCAGGATCAGCCAAAGGAACTCCATCCTACAGAAACACATAATCAGAGATTGTTGGATTATTTAAGTTATTAGTTTTTGTAAACAAAAATGTTTCGACAACTATTTTTCTGGTTTTCTTATTTTGAAACAGTACAGCACAGGACGATATCAATAGTATCAACAGATAGTCTCGCGTAGTTTGAGTCGGTGCAGATCGCCAGTTCTGACAATTTGTGTTTCACCGCCGTTTGCAGGGTGATCAACACACCCGCCACTTCTGCAAACTGGCTGGTCTTGTTGTCAAGCTGAAATTGAATTGGTTTGCACGGAATGTCGTTGTGCCATACCAATCCCACCCCAGCTTGCAAGTGGTCTAGATGGTGGTAAGAACAGCCATCTACAAATGCCATCGATATTTCAAGACACACGTTCTCTTCGAGGTAGTGATGGTTCGAAGGCAATGGCTTCATCGTCACCACAGAGTTGACACACCGCCAAAGGTTTTTTGCTTTTGATTACTACACCATGGCTCTGTAGCGTCATAAACCAAGCCGCTATCCTGCTGTTGTGTACAGCACCCTCACGGATTCGTTGGCTTTTCAGAAAAGTCACAGGCTGGTGACATGTTTCTATGATCACCTTTTGTCCGCCGACATAACTGGTGAAGTGTTTGATTGCCCAGACTGTCGACAGCAGCACTTTTTCGCAGTCTGAGTATTTGTGTTCAGCAGGTTTGAGTGTTTTGCTCGTGTGAGCTACCACACGTTTGTCTTGGTCGTATTTTTGGTACAACCCAGCGCTAAAGCAGTACTCTGAGAAACCGACTTCCAAAAAGAATGTCTTGTCTTTGTTGGGGTATACCAGGCAGGGTGCCTTGCAAAGCTGTTTTTTCAAGGAAGCCACAGCTTCCCAAACGAATGGGGTGTCTTTCTGAAGAAGACGAGTCAACGGTTTTGACAAGTCGGCTTAGTTTTCGATGAATTGACGGGAGTAATTACATACTCACAAGAAGCTTGTGAAGGTTCGTAGGTGTTTTGATGTTGCAGACTGCTTTAATTCGGTTAGACTGTGGAAGGATCCCCTCGTCACCCACCAGAAGCCAAACGTAGTTTACCTTGGTCCTGCACCATTGTCCTTTCTTGATGGCCAACATCGCCCCTGCAGTCCCGAGTTGGGTGAGAACGTGGTCCATTTCATTGAGGTGATGTGACCATGTCTCACTTCTCATGAGAACGTTGTCCACGTAGATTATCATCCCCCTAGAGGCTGCGTCTGGCATTGCCTTGTGCAGGAAGATGTTAAACTCTGAGCGGGAGTTCGCATACCCTATTGGGCAACGATTGAACGTGAAGAGCTTGTTCGAGAAAGAGAAAGCCAACTTGTGTTGGTCACGAGGGTCGACTGTCATGGTCCAGAAACCATTAGCCACATCGACGGTGGAGAAGTACTTGGCGTTTGCCACCTTTGGCAACTCTTGGTCTAGCTGTGTCATTGGCCAACGAGACAACAGAACCAGTTTGTTGAGTTCTCTATAGTCAACGGTAAGACGCCATATACCCGTTGGTTTTAGATCGGGCCACACGGGAGCACTGTACGTACTGTTACATTCCCTGATTATCCGTTTAGCTAATAAGGAATCGTTAATCTCTTGTACCGCTGCGTATGCTGCTAACAAAAGTAGGAGTTGCTCCGGGTGGCGTAGGAATACGCACCACATGGATACCCGTAACCCCGCAATCCAGTGAGTCTGTTGACCAGATCTCACTGTGTTTGTTATACAATTCTCTCAACTGATGGCGTTCAGTGTCATTGACAAGAGCATCAGCCTCCGACAGTAGTTGTATTACCTGTGCATGGAAACCAGGATATGGTTCGGTGACATTGTACAGGTCTTCATCGGGTGGTGATGGCATGTCGCTTTTGGGAGAGTCATCGGTTGTTCCTCACAAGAGTGTACTTCATATGCAGGAGGAGAAGCGATATCATCCTCTGTGACGATGGAGTATATTAACAGGTTTCTGTCAGAATCGACATCCGGCCTGAACGTTGATGTGTCATCAAGTGGCAATACGGGAGTTAGTGCGATTGCTTTTGACTGACAAGTAAACAGCATACTTCCCTCTCCAGCTAGGTCTTGGGAGGACGGCAGAGGCCCAATCACAGGAACAACCAGTTCAAAATCATGGAAGGAATTGCGATCAATGTTCCTCGCTGAGTGTGCCGAGAAATGGAAATATCCGCTTGAGTAAGATTTTGTACCAGGAGGTAAGTGGATCGAGCGGTTAGTTCCAACAGCGGGTTGCCATTGATAGTTAGCCCCAAGTCGAATAGTTGTGGAGAGGGTTGGAAGAACGCAGTGTTGCCTTCCATCCGGTATCAGGGCGCCAGGTTCAGTCTTACAGAAATCTCTGTGGTTCTTGCCGGAATCAACATAGCGGACTCAGTTATCACCTTGCAAGCTTCAGGAATAGTCTGCCCGGATGCCATTCGCACTGGGTCGAAAGACAAGGCATGTTGGTTTGGCTGCGCCAAAGACCAAAGAACTTGGTATACGTATCGAGTTTCACACCCAATCTTACCAAAATGTCCGCTCCCACATAGACTGTATGTGTCCGGGACAACCAGTAGGTAGTGAGATACTTCCTTGGTTCCAATGTGGATCAATAGCGCTCACACCCTTATTGCGGTGAGCGTCGTCTGGGGAGTCATTCCCAGTGGAAATCTAAACATTTTTGGCCCAAGGAGATGGCAGTTAGCCGTTTTCTAAATTTCTTTGAACATTTCCAAACTGATTGCGGATTTTTGTGACCAGGTTGTCAGTCTGACATCCTCACCATAGTGCCGTTTAGGCACACGCCCCCTATCAGAGGAGGGCGGTAAGTGTCGGCTGGTGAATCACCCAAGCCACACAGGAAAACCTCATGTTCGGTTAAGTTCCGAGTTGAATTCACCTTGTCATTTGCCACCAATGGCGGGCTCATGGACAAGTTCACCGGTTTTGCATCAGATGCTGACGTCGAACCCACATTGTTGCACAATGTATGGCAGGTAGCCTTGGAGGAATGCGGTGAAGTCAACGGAGTTGGCATAGGTATTTGTGACCAGATTTGATTGGTTTTCCAATCCATTAGTGGTACCAAACGGTCAATTAAATCGATCCCAATCAGCTTCCGTTGAATTTCGATGCCAGTCACATACGTGAATCAGTGACACGCTTTCGAAGTTGAATTTAAGTAGGAGACATTTGGTTAGGGGCAAGGTAGCTTTCGTATCGCAATGTTCCGTTTTCAACCGACGTTTTGCAGGGTCCATTGCCCTTTTTAGTTCATCCAGCAAGGTTTAGGATATGACGGAAATTGTTGAACCCAAATCTTTCAGAGTTTGACACGTCAAACAGTCCTCCAGGACTGTTCTAAGGTATGGCCTGTTCTAGTTGGGTTTTCTCGTCGTATCCCCAACAAAATGGAGTGGGTTGGAAGAACGGAGCGGTTTGTAATCTGTGTCGATTTCCAAGACAGATAAGTCACCTACGTGACCCAGTGGGTCCTCTATCGGAATGGGAGAGGAATCATCTGTTGCAAAGCTGCTTATCTTGTGCATCTCCACATCCGTATCCAAGTCTGTAGACAAGACCTGCAGGCTTGTGTCTAGAACGAGCGGTTCCTGGACAGGGATTTGAGTGGGGGCGGCGGTAATGCAAATGTTTGTGTCCTCTCGAATTGCATGAGTTTCGGCGGACTTGGTTTCCAACGATTTTACGCCTAGTCATGATAACTTATCCTTGTCGTCCTTCTCAGATTTCTTACGATGCAGTACATCTCTTATCAGAGCTTCTAGATAATTTTGGTTAGCGTTTAGATCATTGTTGAACACGTTGTTGTCGTTGTTACGCTTGTTACCCTTAGGTCCTGACCCTTTGTGAGAGTTAGGCGCAGGGGCATGTCGGCTAGGTTGATCTCTATGGGACCTGTTAGATTGGAGACGTTCATCGTGGCTATTGTTACGGCGGTGGTTGTCGGGTGGTGGTTACGTGGTAGCCACCCCCTTTGATTGTCATCTTTTACCCCACATGTCCCCGATGCAGCACCTTCTGATCCAAGTGATGGTTCCCGCCTAAGCTTGAAGGTCGAGGTGTCCGGGCCCTTAGTCCGGCTTGCTTATGACGCTTTAAAAGCGGTGCTTGCAAGTTCTCGGAGCGTCGAGATTGGCAACCCAATGTGGGCAGTACGTTGAGCTAAGCTGGTAAAACGTTAAGCTGGTAAAACAGATTTAATTTATTAATCAATTTGAATGATTAGTCAACCCCGTACAGGCTACAGGAATTAGCTTTAATTAAGCTGAAATAGTTGCTATATCTAAGTTAATGTGGAACAGTTTAACAATGTCTCATTGGTTCGTACACATTAGTTTGGGTATTATTCCAATAACCAACCTGGAAAGGTAGTGTATCAATTTAATGTATGTATAAAATTGAAAGACAATATTATCCAATCAGTTGAGACTGGTTTGATATCCTCCAGCGTAACCTGAATTATTTCACGGAAAATGACTGCCGATTCGTCGCCAGAGGTCACTGATAGCGCAAGCTGAGATCTCACAGGATTCCCTTCTGGCGCGGGAATTCACTATGAACAAAGGGGACAACAAAAATGGCTGCTCCGCTTTGTTAGCTTAGCATCTGGCACAATGCTTTCTTGCACGGGGTTTCCACCTCGCCACACAAGGGAAGTTCCCTCCAACAAGGATAACTGGTTTACTAGGTGACGTCTCACGTTCAACCCTTTTACTCTTCACGTAACGCGAGAGGTAGAGAGATAATGACTTCGCTTCGGTCAAACGAATATATCTACTCCAATTTCCGTAATGGCTGGCTCATATGTCCTCTGCTCTAGGAATTGCTCATGACCGAGTCAGGTCACTCCTGAAAGCGATTGACAGAAATAACACTAAGTTGGGCTCGACTATTATTATTCTCAGAATGCCTGCATCGGCTGGTACTTATGCCCTAGCTCGTTGCATTCAGTAGACCCCCTCTACACACAGGCTTTCGTCAGAAATACCACAGGGGTGGTTATCTCCCGACCAGTATCTGGGTGAAATTGAACATCACACACACACACGCTTCTCTCCCGCACTAGTCCTGCCTGTAGCTATTAATGGTACATTAATAATACAATGTGACGTTGTATTAGTTAATGTGACGACTGTTGCTCATCGAATGATTAAATGTTTCTATTTGCGTGATTAACTGAATCAAGCAATTATTAACTCATTAACCTGGGGCACCATGGGAAAATAAAGAGAAAAAGAGAAAGTACACGAGAGAAATATACATTTGGGTGAATTTGTCAGCTATGCTTATTCTAACCCTAGCCTTGCCCCAAACTGCAGCTCTTATGGGTCAGAATATAATGATGTAATTCTGTGGATTCTCTGCGTGGACCTTCCAGGCTGCTCAATGACGCACTTCTCCAGCGCACCTCTCTGGTCATCCTCCCGATGTCAGTGTCCTTTTGGCTTAGGAGTCTGTTCCCTCGCCCTTGTTCTGGAAGGGCTCTTCTGAGGACAGACAGCTCTGTAGCTCAGAGCTCACAGTGTAGGAATGAAACAGTGTAGACACCACAATTCGATGAGAGGTGGAGGCTAGGTGGTTTGACTTCAATTCACCCGCTTAGACACAGCTACTCATCCGTAGCTTGAGTAGAAAAATATTTAGTTGTCTTCAAACTGGTGTTGCATTTTGGGTTTGTTGACTTTTTAGACCTCGGGTGCAGCTTGGGTCACGTAGTCTCCTCTGTAAATTCTTTACTCACAGGTTTTATACCCTTGTGTCAGAAGTGGGCGTAACCGCCTTTAGTCCACTTCTCTGGGCATACCAAGTTATGGGCAAGATCTAGATTTTACTCAAATCCAATTGTAGACAACTAACTTCACATTTCGTCTTTACCAAAACCTTCTCTTTGATTTGGACATTTTCCATACAACGTACAATGTATAAACATCAAACATATACTAGGTAAACTGTTGACTTTACAATGTTTTCGTAATAACATACATAAGGGAAGAATTCGGCAGTACCTGTATGGTTAGTGAGAAAGTCCATATTGCAAATGTACGGTCCCTTACTAGACGTCCGAAATCGTTTGTAAAATTCGCGGACGGCGTCGGGCCGAGCGGCAGGGCCGGACCTACCAGGAAGTCATCAAATGAACGTTGTCGGACATTCGGTTTCCGTTTTACAAAAATAATAAGATTTATGTCATTTTTCCCATGTCCCGGAAATTCCCACAAGAGGGCATAAGCAATCATATGGCTATTGCTACAAAACATCACGATTCACGACGGGGCCTTATCTCGAAAACTGAAAATATTTAGAAGCCGAAACTCGGTGAGCGTAGGGGCGGCATAATGGGCAGTTGGCCCCGAACAAGATGGCGTCTAGGCCTCAACGGTTTTTGAGTTATGGCCATTTATCTGGGATTAAAGGTCCAAAATGAAAATAGAGAAATTCTTTTTCCACTTCACGTCAAAGTCAAGGAGCCTCCGGTGTCAATAAAAAAGAACCAGCCATTTATCTATCGTCATTTAAGAGAAATCGTAAACGACACCTTGGTGATGTTCACGGATAGGTGTTTTTTTTTCAACGGTTACAGATCCAGTTGCAGGTTGTTCTTACGAATCTTTTTAAAGTGTGCTGCGGAGCTCTGCGAGATTTCTGTGATTTTCTATGATTTTCTGAAATAACACACACTCACTAAACCCTCCGTAAATAACTCAGTTCTTAACGTAAAGACTTAAAACTCGGGATTCTGTAAAGGCATACCCCAATCATGATATGAGTTTATTTATAGCTTCCTGTGCCAACCGGAAGTGCCTTTAATGGTGTCACAGTGGCAGTTTCCATGGGTTAAAAAGGTCAGATCTTTTCAAAACTTCATATGTGTGACTAGGTAACCCTCGTGAACTGTAAATCAGTCATTTCTCCCAGCAGATGTCAAAGAAAAGCTCTCACATGCACACACAGCAAGGATGGAGTGAAAAAGTGTGGTTCTTAAAGACACAGAGAGCAGGCAATGGCATAAACATAATGTCTAGGCCGTGCCGAGTTCAACGAGATATCCCGCTTGACCGTAGCTCGCTCGGTCTGAGCGCAGCGACCATTAGAAAAGTAGGCCCAAAATGAAGCCTGCCCCACAACGTCATTTGCTTTTGGGTGACAGTGAGAGAACCGTTAGGGTGAGAAGCACAATTCGACCTCAGGTATGTTCCTAAGGTCCTTCCGATCCGTGCAAGCCTAACGTTGACAGTGTGGCATTAACCCTTAATAGTTAAAAGATGGTGTTTACTTCAAAAGTTTGCATTGATTTCTCTCCCCATAGGAATACATTGCCTTTACCCCTAAATTCAACCTGAAGTCTATATGGGTTATGAATGCCGTATGAACCTGTCTTTGGTAACAGTCCATCAGGCCAGTATGAGGTCTACCTGTGTTGATTCTAAGCTTCCTGGACCAACCGGAAGTGGTTAAAATCACCCTAAAAGTGTTTTCCCATTACCTGCCTGCAGTTTGATAGACATAGTGCATTCAACCCTGTGTAAATCAGTCAATTCTTAACGTAAGGACTTAAAACTCAGGATTCTGTAAAAGCATAGCCCAGTGAGGATATGTGTTGACTTATAGCTTCCTGTGCCAACCGGAAGTGCCTTAATTGGTGTCTCAGGGGCTGTTTCGAGGGGTTAAAAAAGTCAGATCTGTCCAAAACTTCATATGTGTGATTAGGCAACCCCCATGAACTGTAAATCAGTCATTTTTCCCATAAAATTTCAAAGGAAAACTAAATCACACAGACACACAACTTGGAAGGAGGGACGTATTGGGGGTTGTAGAGACAGACAGTGCCTCCAATAGTTAGCTTTGTTCGAGCTAAAAAGAACCGTCAGACCTAGAGTTCAAACTTTAGAAACCTGTTCTAGGCCTCGGGTCGATAGTGCGTGGTGAGTTAGGTGGCTCTAGAAGGTTCTCGGACCGAGAAATAGCCTCGTACATTTGCAATGTCTTCAATTCATTTTGACCATTACGAAAATGGCGACATTTAGAAAAGTCTCAGAGACACAAGACTAGGTGCATTGAAACCGGCTCGGGCCATAGAGACGGACCACAACGTTTCGGTCCGATAGCTCATTCAAGGACCCCATAGCAAGGCATTGAAAAAATGGATTTTCAGCACCAATTAGGGTTTTACTCGGGCACCGAAGGACCTATCGAGCCGAAACTCGGGATTCGGGGTCGCCTCACATAGGCCTTCACATAATGTCTGACCTGGACCCGCAGCTAGAACGTAACTATGTGTTTTACGTTTTTATTATGTTTTAAACTAATGGCGCTGTGAATTATGGGCCTGCTCTGACATATGTGATAGTTGGCTTCTAAATGAGTTGGAAAAAGTGGGTTTGGTGTCAATTGGTATCAGTTTGGTGTCAGAATGACATCTAATTGACTGGTGGACACTGACTTGCTAGTTGACTTTTGTACATTAGCAATATGTTTAAACGGAGAGGGACCATCACCAAAATGGCATTCTGAAATCAACACAAAAATGGCATCACCATAGTCTCCAGGCTGTGCAGAGTTCAACGAGACGCCCGCTTGACCGTAGCTCGCTCTGAGTGCAGCGACCTTGAAAAAAAGAAGGCGCAAAAAGGAAGCCTGGCCCTCAATGTCATTTGCTTTTGGGTGACAGTGAGAGAACCGTTAGGGTGAGAAGCACAATTCGACCTCAGGTACGTTCCTGAGGTCCTCCCGATCCGTGCAAGCCTAACCTTGACCATGTGGCATTAACCCTTAATAGTTAAAATAAGGTGTTTACTTCAAAGAGTTTGCATTGACTTCTCTCCCCATAGGAATACATTGCCTGCACCCCTAAATTCAACCTGAAGCCTATGTGGGTTATGAATGACTTATGAACCTGTCTTCTATGACAGTCCATCAGACCACTATGAGGTCTACCTGTGCCAATTATAAGCTTCCTGAAGCAACCGGAAGTGGTTGAAATCACCTTATCAGTGTTGATCCATACACTGCATGCAGTTTGATAGACATAGTGCATTCAACCCTGTGTAGATCAGTCAATTCTTAACTTAAAGACTTAAAACTCAGGATTCTGTAAGTGGCTATGTCAATCAAGACATGTGTTTACTTATAGCTTCCTGTGCCAACCGGAAGTGCCTTTAATTGGGTCACACTGTCTGTTTTGAAGGGTTAGAAAAGTCACATCTCTCCAAAACTTCATATGTGTGACCAGGTAACCCTCCTAAACTGTAAATCAGTCATTTCTCCCAGCAGATGTCAAAGAAAAGCTCTCACACGCACACACAGCAAGGATGGAGTGAAAAGTGTGGTTCTTAAAGACACAGAGAGCAGGCAATGGCATAAACATAATGTCTAGGCCGTGCCGAGTTCAACGAGATATCCCGCTTGACCGTAGCTCGCTCGGTCTGAGCGCAGCGACCATTAGAAAAGTAGGCCCAAAATGAAGCCTGCCCCACAACGTCATTTGCTTTTGGGTGACAGTGAGAGAACCGTTAGGGTGAGAAGCACAATTCGACCTCAGGTACGTTCCTAAGGTCCTTCCGATCCGTGCAAGCCTAACGTTTACCGTGTGGCATTAACCCTTAATAGTTAAAAGAAGGTGTTTACTTCAAATAGTTTGCATTGATTTCTCTCCCCATAGGAATACATTGCCTGCACCCCTAAATTCAACCTGAAGTCTATATGGGTTATGAATGCCGTATGAACCTGTCTTTGGTAACAGTCCATCAGGCCAGTATGAGGTCTACCTGTGTTGATTCTAGGCTTCCTGGACCAACCGGAAGTGGTTAAAATCACCCTAAAAGTGTTTTTCCATTACCTGCCTGCAGTTTGATAGACATAGTGCATTCAACCCTGTGTAAATCAGTCAATTCTTAACATAAGGACTTAAAACTCAGGATTCTGTAAGTTTCTATGTCAATCAAGACATGGGTTTACTTATAGCTTCCTGTGCCAACCGGAAGTGCCTTTAATGTTGTCACAGTGGCAGTTTCCAAGGGTTAAAAAGGTCAGATCTTTTCAAAACTTCATATGTGTGACTAGGTAACCCTCATGAACTGTAAATCAGTCATTTCTCCCAACAGATGTCAAAGAAAAGCTCTCACACGCACACACAGCAAGGATGGAGTGAAAAGTGCGGTTCTCAAAGACACAGAGAGCAGGCAATGGCATAAACATAATCTCTAGGCCGTGCCGAGTTCAACGAGATATCCCGCTTGACCGTAGCTCGCTCGGTCTGAGCGCAGCGACCATTAGAAAAGTAGGCCCAAATGAAGCCTGCCCCACAACGTCATTTGCTTTTGGGTGACAGTGAGAGAACCGTTAGGGTGAGAAGCACAATTCGACCTCAGGTACGTTCCTAAGGTCCTTCCGATCCGTGCAAGCCTAACGTTGACCGTGTGGCATTAACCCTTAATAGTTAAAAGAAGGTGTTTACTTCAAATAGTTTGCATTGATTTCTCTCCCCATAGGAATACATTGCCTTTACCCCTAAATTCAACCTGAAGTCTATATGGGTTATGAATGCCGTATGAACCTGTCTTTGGTAACAGTCCATCAGGCCAGTATGAGGTCTACCTGTGTTGATTCTAGGCTTCCTGGACCAACCGGAAGTGGTTAAAATCACCCTAAAAGTGTTTTTCCATTACCTGCCTGCAGTTTGATAGACATAGTGCATTCAACCCTGTGTAAATCAGTCAATTCTTAACGTAAGGACTTAAAACACAGGATTCTGTAAAAGCATAGCCCAGTGAGGATATGTGTTGACTTATAGCTTCCTGTGCCAACCGGAAGTGCCTTAATTGGTGTCTCAGGGGCTGTTTCGAGGGGTTAAAAAAGTCAGATCTGTCCAAAACTTCATATGTGTGATTAGGCAACCCCATGAACTGTAAATCAGTCATTTTTCCCATAAAATTTCAAAGGAAAACTAAATCACACAGACACACAACTTGGAAGGAGGGACGTATTGGGGGTTGTAGAGACAGACAGTGCCTCCAATAGTTAGCTTTGTTCGAGCTAAAAAGAACCGTCAGACCTAGAGTTCCGAAACTTTAGAAACCTGTTCTAGACCTCGGGTCGATAGTGCGTGGTGAGTTAGGTGGCTCTAGAAGGTTCTCGGACCGAGAAATAGCCTCGTACATTTGCAATGATTTCAATTCATTTTGACCATTACGAAAATGGCGACATTTAGAAAAGTCTCAGAGACACAAGACTAGGTGCATTGGAACCGGCTCGGCCCATAGAGACGGACCCCAACGTTTCGGTCCGATAGCTCATTCAAGGACCCCATAGCAAGGCATGGAAAAAAGTGGATTTTCAGCACCAATTAGGGTTTTACTCGGGCACCGAAGGACCTATCGAGCCGAAACTCGGGATTCGGGGTCGCCTCACATAGGCCTTCACATAATGTCTGACCTGGACCCGCAGCTAGAACGTAACTATGTGTTTTACGTTTTTATTATGTTTTAAACTAAAGGCGCTGTGAATTATGGGCCTGCTCTGACATATATGATAGTTGGCTTCTAAATGAGTTGGAAAAAGTGGGTTTGGTGTCAATTGGTATCAGTTTGGTGTCAAAATGACATCTAATTGACTGATGGACACTGACTTGCTAGTTGACTTTTGTACATTAGCAATATGTTTAAACGGAGAGGGACCATCACCAAAAGTGACATTCTGAAATCAACCCTAACGAGCCATGGAGATGAACCAGAATCACTGCCCAGCTATCCCGAGTTCATCGGGCCAGTCAATTTCACATTCCTGCAGGATTTTTATAGCATGACAAATTCGTGATGGTACCTGCCCATTGAACCATATTGCAAATGCACAGTGACTTTGCAAAAGTGAGAAAACATAAACAAATGGACATGATGAAATCAACACAACGAGTGATGGAAATGTACAACTATCACTGCTCAGCCATCCTGTGTTCATCAGACCAGTCAATTTTGCATTTTTGAGCATGTCAAATTTCATATGGTAAATGCACATTGAAACATATTGCAAATGCGCGCGCACTTGCAATATGATTCTATAGTGTAAAAACATCACCTAATGGACATGATGAAATCAACACGACGAGTGATGGAAATGTACAACTATCACTGCTCGGCCATCCTGTGTCCATCAGACCAGTCAATTTTGCATTTTTGAGCATGTCAAATTTCATATGGTAAATGCACATTGAAACATATTGCAAATGCGCGCGCACTTGCAATATGATTCTATAGTGTAAAAACATCACCTAATGGACATGATGAAATCAACACAACGAGTGATGGAAATGTACAACTATCACTGCTCGGCCATCCTGTGTCCATCAGACCAGTCAATTTTGCATTTTTGAGCATGTCAAATTTCATATGGTAAATGCACATTGAAACATATTGCAAATGCGCGCGCACTTGCAATATGATTCTATAGTGTAAAAACATCACCTAATGGACATGATGAAATCAACACAACGAGTGATGGAAATGTACAACTATCACTGCCCGGCCATCCTGTGTTCCCATAGCGAGCATTAATATCAGAATGACCGGTAAATGCATTTACAACCATATTTTAATTTTTGGGTTACCAGTTGCACAACAATGCACGTGCATTTGCAATATGATTCTATAGTGAAAAAACATCACCTAATGGACATGATGAAATCAACACAACAAGTGATGGAAATGTACAACTATCACTGCTCGGCCATCCTGTGTTCATCAGACCAGTCAATTTCACATTCCTGCAGGATTTTTATAGCATGACAAATTCGTGATGGTACCTGCCCATTGAACCATATTGCAAATGCACAGTGACTTTGCAAAAGTGAGAAAACATAAACAAATGGACATGATGAAATCAACACAACAGGTGATGGAAATGTACAACTATCACTGCTCAGCCATCCTGTGTTCATCAGACCAGTCAATTTTGCATTTTTGAGCATGTCAAATTTCATATGGTAAATGCACATTGAAACATATTGCAAATGCGCGCACTTGCAATATGATTCTATAGTGAAAAAACATCACCTAATGGACATGATGAAATCAACACAACGAGTGATGGAAATGTACAACTATCACTGCTCGGCCATCCTGTGTCCATCAGACCAGTCAATTTAGCATTTTTGAGCATGTCAAATTTCATATGGTAAATGCACATTGAAACATATTGCAAATGCGCGCGCACTTGCAATATGATTCTATAGTGTAAAAACATCACCTAATGGACATGATGAAATCAACACAACGAGTGATGGAAATGTACAACTATCACTGCTCGGCCATCCTGTGTCCATCAGACCAGTCAATTTAGCATTTTTGAGCATGTCAAATTTCATATGGTAAATGCACATTGAAACATATTGCAAATGCGCGCGCACTTGCAATATGATTCTATAGTGTAAAAACATCACCTAATGGACATGATGAAGTCAACACAACGAGTGATGGAAAGGAACAACTATCACTGCCCGGCCATCCCGAGTTCATCAGGCCAGTCAATTTTGCATTTCTGCAGGATTTTGAGCATGTCAAATTTCTTACGTCATTTGGCCCACAAAAAAATCCTTATGCACAATTTAAAAAAATATATAAAAAAATATGATAATAAAATTGGACAAAAGTATATTCATACAGTTCTTACACATGTGTAATTGACAAAAAATTGAAAGAATTTCAAAAAACGGTCCAGAAAGCACTTTTTAAGGGTGTGTGAAGTTTTTTACAAAATTTTGACATTTTTGACTTTTTGACTTTTGACTTCCTATGAAATCATATTGGAATTGGACAAAACATATTCCTTATGCGCATGTAAAAAAAAAAAAAAAAATTATGATAATAAAATTGGACAAAAGTATATTCATACAGTTCTTACACATGTGTAATTGACAAAAAATCGAAAGAATTTCAAAAAACGGTCCAGAAAGCACTTTTTTATGGGTGTGTGAAGTTTTTACAAAATTTTGACATTTTTGACTTTTGACTTTGACTTCCTATGAAATCATATTGGAATTGGACAAAACATATTCCTTATGCGCATATAAAAAAATTAAAAAATTATGATAATAAAATTGGACAAAAGTATATTCATACAGTTCTTACACATGTGTAATTGACAAAAAATCGAAAGAATTTCGAAAAACGGTCCAGAAAGCACTTTTTTATGGGTGTGTGAAGTTTTTTACAAAATTTTGACATTTTTGACTTTTGACTTTTGACTTCCTATGAAATCATATTGGAATTGGACAAAACATATTCCTTATGCGCATATAAAATTTTAAAAAAAAAATTATGATAATAAAATTGGACAAAAGTATATTCATACAGTTCTTACACATGTGTAATTGACAAAAAAATCGAAAGAATTTCGAAAAACGGTCCAGAAAGCACTTTTTTAAGGGGTGATAAGTTTTTGAAAAAAAGTTCATTTTTTCAAAATTTTACTTTTGGACATTAATTTGGGTTACATATCCAATATGAAAAACCCCGGTGGAGCGCATTTGCCCCCTGTTGAATTTTTAAAGTGTTACAACTGGCAATTACCATATGGCATTTGCAATACACTTTGGATGAATCAACGCCGAATTGGGTGGTATTGGCCAATGTGTATATGGTTTGTCCGATGCCAATGACATGCCATTCATTTTTGTCCAATACAGGGGGGTATTCCCTTACATCATCTATTAACCTTTAAGGAACAAAACAAAAATTACATACATTTTCATCTATCGTCATGATCACCATTGTGGCTGACGGAAACCATTGTTCCAAAGTCCCTTTATTTCATGTTTAATGTTCTGAGGCTGGTTCTCCATAGTAACAATACAAAAGGAATTTATAATATATAATATATGCCATTTAGCAGACGCTTTTATCCAAAGCGACTTACAGTCATGTGTGCATACATTCTATGTATGGGTGGTCCCGTGGTCCCGGGGATCGAACCCACTACCCTGGCGTTACAAGCGCCATGCTCTACCAACTGAGCTACAGAAGGACCTAAGATTTTCCAGGGATGTGAGGGGTCATAAAAACCACACATCTTCAGACCCCTAGATCTCTCCTCGTCTATTGGGGTTGAGAGATAATCTGTAGGGTTGTGGTCTCCTGTAACCTGACCTGATCAGGACAGTCATGACATTACTTAGCATGTTAGCTAACCCTTCCCCTAACCTTAACCCTGACTTTAACCCTTTAACTACTTAGCTAGCATGTTAACTAAACCATAACCTTAACAGCTAACCCTAACCCCTTTTTCGTGTGGCTGTCACAAATTTGGACAAGTAATTTGTGCCTATTTCACAATAAGCTGTGATAGCATGTTACTGCATCTGGAATGAGCGGTGTCAGAGGCATGGCTGTCACCCCATATTCCCCTGGCTTGGCAGTGAGCCAGACTAGTTCTGTGGAAGTAATAGTGACTGCTGAGTCAATCAGATGGAGTGTAGTTAGACGCAGGCAGGTCAGGAGGACCACTCACAACCCATCATAGAGGAAGAGAACATGTCTTTGCATGCCTCAGTATATTCTGAGGTAATAATCATTTCTCATTATCACATTTCAATATGCTACATTAATGCCTGATTTGATTTGACAAAAAAAGGTTCAACCAATGTAACGGCGTTCTTCGTTTGTTGAAAGAGAGTCAGACCGAAATGCAGCGTGGTGGTTACTCATGTTCTTTAATGAATGAATCGCGATACATGAAATAACTTATACAAATACAAAACAACAAACGGAACGTGAAACCTAATTACAGCCTATCTGGTGAACACTACACAGAGACAGGAACAATCACCCACGAAATACAAAGTGAAACACAGGCTACCTAAATACGGTTCCCAATCAGAGACAACGAGAATCACCTGACTCTGATTGAGAACCGCCTCAGGCAGCCAAGCCTATGCAACACCCCTACTCAGCCGCAATCCCAATAACTACAAAACCCCAATACGAAATACCACAAAATAAACCCATGTCACACCCTGGCCTGACCAAATATATAACGAAACACAAAACACTTTGACCAAGGCATGACAACCAATGAAATTCTGATGATCGCAACATGTGAGTCGGGGTGACATTTCTGACGACAGTATAGCTTCCTGATCTGCTCTCATCTGCTCTGCCTAGCTGGCTATGGGGAGTGCAGTGTTTCCACGGTAATGACATGGCTTCTCTCTCTGTTTTCCTCTAGCCCAGCCTTTATTTCAATAAGAAATCATCCATTATTTAGCTCGTGCCTCCCCTCTCTCCTCTCAACTCGCCCTGCCTCCCCTCTCTCTCCTCTCGACTGCCTCCCCTCGGATCTGGGCATCCCGCTGATACTCACTTCAAGGACAAATGTGGAGGAGAGGAGTCGACCAAGCCACTAGACATGTGCGACGTGCGCACACACGCACGCATGCCCGCACACACGCACGCAGGCACACACACACACACACACACACGCGGGCGCATGCATGCACGCAGGCACACACACACACACACACACACAAAGAAAATTCTCTCAGAAGGAAAAGACTGCTAAAACGTGTGACCCAAATATACATTGCTTTGTACTCCAGTTCAAAGTTTTCAGTCCTTTTATACAAAAACTCATAAAAAAACATTGAATAAATCATACACACACCCAAACCTGGTGCTATTACTGGAGAGAGGAGAGAGAGTTAAAGAGTTAAAGAGAGAGAGAGTTAAAGAGAGAGAGAAAGTTAAGGAGAGCGCTAAAAAGAAAGAGTAAGGGAGCGACAGAGCAAGAAAGAGAGAAGGTGGGGAGAGAGACTTACAGAGAGAGAGAGGGTGGGGAGAGAGAGTTACAGAAAGAGAGAAGGTGGGGAGAGAGTTACAGAAAGAGAGAAGGTGGGAAGAGAGAGTTACAGAAAGAGAGAAGGTGGGGAGAGAGAGTTACAGAAAGACAGAAGGTGGGAGAGAGTTACAGAAAGAGAGAAGGTGGGGAGAGAATTACAGAAAGAGAGAAGGTGGGGAGAGAGAGTTACAGAAAGAGAGAAGTTGGGTAAAGAGTTACAGAAAGAGAGAAGGTGGGGAGAGAGAGTTATAGAAAGAGAGAAGGTGGGGAGAGAGAGTTACAGAAAGAGAGAATGTGGAGAGAGAGTTACAGAAAGAGAGAAGGTGGGGAGAGAGAGTTACAGAAAGACAGAAGGTGGGAGAGAGTTACAGAAAGAGAGAAGGTGGGGAGAGAATTACAGAAAGAGAGAAGGTGGGGAGAGAGAGTTACAGAAAGAGAGAAGGTGGGGAGAGAGAGTTACAGAAAGAGAGAAGGTGGAGAGAGAGTTACAGAAAGAGAGGTGGGGAGAGAGAGTTACAGAAAGAGAGAAGGTGGGGAGAGAGAGTTACAGAAAGAGAGAAGGTGGGGAGAGAGAGTTACAGAAAGAGAGAAGGAGGGGAGAGAGTTACAGAAAGAGAGAAGGTGGGGAGAGAGAGTTACAGAGAGAGAGAAGGTGGGGAGGGAGAGTTACAGAAAGAGAGAAGGCGGGAGAGAGCGTTACAGAGAGAGAGAAGGTGGGGAGAGAGAGTTACAGAAAGAGAGAAGGTGGGGAGAGAATTACAGAAAGAAAGAAGGTGGGGAGAGAGTTACAGAAAGAGAGAAGGTGGGGAGAGAATTTCAGAAAGAGAGAAGGTGGGGAGAGAGTTACAGAAAGAGAGAAGGTGGGGAGAGAGAGTTACAGAAAGAGAGAAGGTGGGGAGAGAGAGTTACAGAAAGACAGGAGGTGGGAGAGAGTTACAGAAAGAGAGAAGGAGGAGAGAGAGTTACAGAAAGAGAGAAGGTGGGGAGAGAGAGAGTTACAGAAAGAGAGAAGGTGGGGAGAGAGAGTTACAGAAAGAGAGAAGGTGGGGAGAGAGAGTTACAGAAAGAGAGAAGGTGGGTAGAGAGAGTTACAGAAAGAGAGAAGAAGGAGAGAGAGTTACAGAAAGACAGAAGGTGTGGAGAGAGAGTTACAGAAAGAGAGAAGGTGGGGAGAGACAGTTACAGAAAAAGAGAAGGCGGGGAGAGAGAGTTACAGAGAGAGAGAAGGTGGGGAGGGAGAGTTACAGAAAGAGAGAAGGTGGGAGAGAGAGCTACAGAAAGAGAGAAGGTTGGGAGAGAGAGTTACAGAAAGACAGAAGGTGGGAGAGAGTTACAGAAAGAGAGAAGGTGGAGAGAGAGTTACAGAAAGAGAGAAGGTGGGGAGAGAGTTACAGAAAGAGAGAAGGTTGGGAGAGAGAGTTAAAGAGCGAGAGAAGGTAGGAGAGAGAGTTACAGAGAGAGAGAAGGTTGGGAGAGAGAGTTACAGAAAGACAGAAGGTGGGGAGAGAGTTACAGAAAGAGAGAAGGTGGGGAGAGAGAGTTACAGAAAGAGAGAAGGTGGAGAGAGAGTTACAGAAAGAGAGATGGTGGCGAGAGAGAGAGTTACAGAAAGAGAGAAGGTGGGGAGAGAGAGTTACAGAAAGAGAGAAGGTGGAGAAAGAGTTACAGAAAGAGAGAAGGTGGGGAGAGAGAGAGTTACAGAAAGAGAAAAGGTGAGGAGAGAGAGTTACAGAAAGAGACATGGTGGAGAGGGGAGAGTTACAGAAAGAAAGAAGGTGGGAGAGAGATACAGAAAGAGAGAAGGTGGAGAGAGAGTTACAGAAAGAGAGAAGGTGGGGAGAGAGAGTTACAGAGAGAGGAAGGTGGGGAGAGAGAGTTACAGAAAGACAGAAGGTGGGGAGAGAGTTACAGAAAGAGAGAAGGTGGGGAGAGAGAGTTACAGAGAGAGACAATGTGGGTAGAGAGAGTTACAGAAAGGGAGAAGGTGGGGAGAGAGAGGGTTACAGAAAGAGAGAAGGTGGGGAGAGAGAGTTACAGAAAGAGAGAAGGTGGGGAGAGAGTTACAGAAAGAGAGAAGGTTGGAAGAGAGAGAGTTACAGAAAGAGAGAAGGTGGGGAGAGAGAGTTAAAGAGCGAGAGAAGGTGGGAGAGAGAGTTACAGAGAGAGAGAAGGTGGGGAGAGAGAGTTACAGAAAGACAGAAGGTGGGGAGAGAGTTACAGAAAGAGAGAAGGTGGGGACAGAGAGTTACAGAAAGAGAGAAGGTGGGGAGAGAGAGTTACAGAAAGAGAGAAGAAGGAGAGAGTGTTACAGAAAGAGAGAAGGTGAGGAGAGAGTGTTACAGAAAGACAGAAGGTGAGAAGAGAGAGTTACAGAAAGACAGAAGGTGGGAGAGAGAGCTACAGAAATTGAGAAGGTGGGAGAGAGTTACTGAAAGAGACAAGGTGGGGAGAGAGAGTTACAGAAAGACAGATGGTGGGGAGAGAGTTACAGAAAGAGAGAAGGTGGGGAGAGAATTACAGAAAGAGAGAAGGTGGGGAGAGAGTTACAGAAAGAGAGAAGGTGGGGAGAGAGAGTTACAGAAAGACAGAAGGTGGGAGAGAGTTACAGAAAGAGAGAAGGTGGAGAGAGAGTTACAGAAAGAGAGAAGGTGGGGAGAGAGAGTTACAGAAAGAGAGAAGAAGGAGAGAGAGAAGGTGGGGAGAGAGAGTTACAGAAAGACAGAAGGTGGGGAGAGAGTTACAGAAAGAGAGAAGGAGGGGAGAGTTACAGAAAGCGAGAAGATGGGGAGAGAGAGTTACAGAAAGAGAGAAGGTGGGGAGAGAGAGTTACAGAAAGACAGAAGGTGGGAGAGAGTTACAGAAAGAGAGAAGGTGGGGAGAGAGAGTTACAGAAAGAGAGAAGGTGGAGAGAGTTACAGAAAGAGAGATGGTGGCGAGAGAGAGAGTTACAGAAAGAGAGAAGGTGGGGAGAGAGAGTTACAGAAAGAGAGAAGGTGGAGAAAGAGTTACAGAAAGAGAGAAGGTGGGGAGAGAGAGAGTTACAGAAAGAGAAAAGGTGAGGAGAGAGAGTTACAGAAAGAGACATGGTGGAGAGGGAGAGTTACAGAAAGAAAGAAGGTGGGAGAGAGATACAGAAAGAGAGAAGGTGGAGAGAGAGTTACAGAAAGAGAGAAGGTGGGGAGAGAGAGTTACAGAGAGAGGGAAGGTGGGGAGAGAGAGTTACAGAAAGACAGAAGGTGGGGAGAGAGTTACAGAAAGAGAGAAGGTGGGGAGAGAGAGTTACAGAGAGAGACAATGTGGGTAGAGAGAGTTACAGAAAGGGAGAAGGTGGGGAGAGAGGGGTTACAGAAAGAGAGAAGGTGGGGAGAGAGAGTTACAGAAAGAGAGAAGGTGGGGAGAGAGTTACAGAAAGAGAGAAGGTTGGAAGAGAGAGTTACAGAAAGAGAGAAGGTGGGGAGAGAGAGTTAAAGAGCGAGAGAAGGTGGGAGAGAGAGTTACAGAGAGAGAGAAGGTGGGGAGAGAGAGTTACAGAAAGACAGAAGGTGGGGAGAGAGTTACAGAAAGAGAGAAGGTGCGGACAGAGAGTTACAGAAAGAGAGAAGGTGGGGAGAGAGAGTTACAGAAAGAGAGAAGAAGGAGAGAGTGTTACAGAAAGAGAGAAGGTGAGGAGAGAGTGTTACAGAAAGACAGAAGGTGAGAAGAGAGAGTTACAGAAAGACAGAAGGTGGGAGAGAGAGCTACAGAAATTTAGAAGGTGGGAGAGAGTTACTGAAAGAGACAAGGTGGGGAGAGAGAGTTACAGAAAGACAGATGGTGGGGAGAGAGTTACAGAAAGAGAGAAGGTGGGGAGAGAATTACAGAAAGAGAGAAGGTGGGGAGAGAGTTACAGAAAGAGAGAAGGTGGGGAGAGAGAGTTACAGAAAGACAGAAGGTGGGAGAGAGTTACAGAAAGAGAGAAGGTGGAGAGAGAGTTACAGAAAGAGAGAAGGTGGGGAGAGAGAGAGTTACAGAAAGAGAGAAGAAGGAGAGAGAGAAGGTGGGGAGAGAGAGTTACAGAAAGACAGAAGGTGGGGAGAGAGTTACAGAAAGAGAGAAGGAGGGAGAGAGAGTTACAGAAAGCGAGAAGATGGGGAGAGAGAGTTACAGAAAGAGAGAAGGTGGGGAGAGAGAGTTACAGAAAGACAGAAGGTGGGAGAGAGTTACAGAAAGAGAGAAGGTGGAGAAAGAGTTACAGAAAGAGAGAAGGTGGGGAGAGAGAGAGTTACAGAAAGAGAGAAGGTGGGGAGAGAGAGTTACAGAAAGAGAGAAGGTGGGGAGAGAGAGAGTTACAGAGAGAGAGAAGGAGGGGAGAGAGAGTTACAGAAAGAGAGAAGGTGGGGAGAGAGAGTTACAGAAAGAGAGAAGAAGGAGAGAGTGTTACAGAAAGAGAGAAGGTGAGGAGAGAGTGTTACAGAAAGACAGAAGGTGAGAAGAGAGAGTTACAGAAAGACAGAAGGTGGGAGAGAGAGCTACAGAAATTGAGAAGGTGGGAGAGAGTTATTGAAAGAGACAAGGTGGGGAGAGAGAGTTACAGAAAGACAGACGGTGGGGAGAGAGTTACAGAAAGAGAGAAGGTGGGGAGAGAATTACAGAAAGAGAGAAGGTGGGGAGAGAGTTACAGAAAGAGAGAAGGTGGGGAGAGAGAGTTACAGAAAGACAGAAGGTGGGAGAGAGTTACAGAAAGAGAGAAGGTGGAGAGAGAGTTACAGAAAGAGAGAAGGTGGGGAGAGAGAGTTACAGAAAGAGAGAAGAAGGAGAGAGAGAAGGTGGGGAGAGAGTTACAGAAAGACAGAAGGTGGGGAGAGAGTTACAGAACCAGAGAAGGAGGGAGAGTTACAGAAAGCGAGAAGATGGGGAGAGAGAGTTACAGAAAGAGAGAAGGTGGGGAGAGAGAGTTACAGAAAGAGAGAAGGTGGGAGAGAGAGTTACAGAAAGAGATGGTGGGGAGAGAGAGTTACAGAAAGAGAGAAGAAGGAGAGAGAGTTACAGAAAGACAGAAGGTGTGGAGATAGAGTTACAGAAAGAGAGAAGGTGGGGAGAGACAGTTACAGAAAGAGAGAATGTGGGGAGAGAGAGTTACAGAAAGAGATGGTGGGGAGAGAGAGTTACAGAAAGAGAGAAGAAGGAGAGAGAGTTACAGAAAGACAGAAGGTGTGGAGATAGAGTTACAGAAAGAGAGAAGGTGGGGAGAGACAGTTACAGAAAGAGAGAAGGTGGGGAGAGAGAGTTACAGAGAGAGAGAAGGTGGGGAGAGACAGTTACAGAAAGAGAGAAGGTGGGGAGAGAGAGTTACAGAGAGAGAGAATGTGGGGAGGGAGAGTTACAGAAAGAGAGAAGGTGGGGAGAGAGAGTTACAGAAAGAGAGAAGGTGGGGAGAGAGTTACAGAAAGAGAGAAGGTTGGAAGAGAGAGTTACAGAAAGAGAGAAGGTGGGGAGAGAGAGTTACAGAAAGACAGAAGGTGGGAGAGAGTTACAGAAAGAGAGAAGGTGGAGAAAGAGTTACAGAAAGAGAGAAGGTGGGGAGAGAGAGAGTTACAGAAAGAGAGAAGGTGGGGAGAGAGAGTTACAGAAAGACAGAAGGTGGGGAGAGAGTTACAGAAAGAGAGAAGGTTGGAAGAGAGAGTTACAGAAAGAGAGAAGGTGGAGAGAGAGAAGGTGGGGAGAGAGAGTTACATAAAGACAGAAGGTGGGGAGAGAGTTACAGAAAGAGAGAAGAAGGAGAGAGTGTTACAGAAAGAGAGAAGGTGAGGAGAGAGTGTTACAGAAAGACAGAAGGTGAGAAGAGAGAGTTACAGAAAGACAGAAGGTGGGAGAGAGAGCTACAGAAATTGAGAAGGTGGGAGAGAGTTACTGAAAGAGACAAGGTGGGGAGAGAGAGTTACAGAAAGACAGACGGTGGGGAGAGAGTTACAGAAAGAGAGAAGGTGGGGAGAGAATTACAGAAAGAGAGAAGGTGGGGAGAGAGTTACAGAAAGAGAGAAGGTGGGGAGAGAGAGTTACAGAAAGACAGAAGGTGGGAGAGAGTTACAGAAAGAGAGAAGGTGGAGAGAGAGTTACAGAAAGAGAGAAGGTGGGGAGAGAGAGAGTTACAGAAAGAGAGAAGAAGGAGAGAGAGAAGGTGGGGAGAGAGAGTTACAGAAAGACAGAAGGTGGGGAGAGAGTTACAGAAAGAGAGAAGGAGGGGAGAGAGTTACAGAAAGCGAGAAGATGGGGAGAGAGAGTTACAGAAAGAGAGAAGGTGGGGAGAGAGAGTTACAGAAAGACAGGAGGTGGGAGAGAGTTACAGAAAGAGAGAAGGAGGAGAGAGAGAGTTACAGAAAGACAGAAGGTGGGAGAGAGTTACAGAAAGAGAGAAGGTGGAGAAAGAGTTACAGAAAGAGAGAAGGTGGGGAGAGAGAGAGTTACAGAAAGAGAGAAGGTGGGGAGAGAGAGTTACAGAAAGAGATGGTGGGGAGAGAGAGTTACAGAAAGAGAGAGAAGAAGGAGAGAGAGTTACAGAAAGACAGAAGGTGTGGAGATAGAGTTACAGAAAGAGAGAAGGTGGGGAGAGACAGTTACAGAAAGAGAGAAGGTGGGGAGAGAGAGTTACAGAGAGAGAGAAGGTGGGGAGAGACAGTTACAGAAAGAGAGAAGGTGGGGAGAGAGAGTTACAGAGAGAGAGAATGTGGGGAGGGAGAGTTACAGAAAGAGAGAAGGTGGGGAGAGAGAGTTACAGAAAGAGAGAAGGTGGGGAGAGAGTTACAGAAAGAGAGAAGGTTGGAAGAGAGAGTTACAGAAAGAGAGAAGGTGGGGAGAGAGAGTTACAGAAAGACAGAAGGTGGGGAGAGAGTTACAGAAAGAGAGAAGGTTGGAAGAGAGAGTTACAGAAAGAGAGAAGGTGGGGAGAGAGAGTTACAGAGAGAGAGAAGGTGGGGAGGGAGAGTTACAGAAAGAGAGAAGGTGGGGAGAGAGAGTTACAGAAAGAGAGAAGGTGGGGAGAGAGTTACAGAAAGAGAGAAGGTTGGAAGAGAGAGTTACAGAAAGAGAGAAGGTGGGGAGAGAGAGTTACAGAAAGACAGAAGGTGGGAGAGAGTTACAGAAAGAGAGAAGGTGGAGAAAGAGTTACAGAAAGAGAGAAGGTGGGGAGAGAGAGAGTTACAGAAAGAGAGAAGGTGGGGAGAGAGTTACAGAAAGAGAGAAGGTTGGAAGAGAGAGTTACAGAAAGCGAGAAGATGGGGAGAGAGTTACAGAAAGAGAGAAGGTGGGGAGAGAGTTACAGAAAGACAGGAGGTGGGAGAGAGTTACAGAAAGAGAGAAGGAGGAGAGAGAGAGTTACAGAAAGACAGGAGGTGGGAGAGAGTTACAGAAAGAGAGAAGGAGGAGAAAGAGATACAGAAAGAGAGAAGGTGGGGAGAGAGAGAGTTACAGAAAGAGAGAAGGTGGGGAGAGAGAGTTACAGAAAGAGATGGTGGGGAGAGAGAGTTACAGAAAGAGAGAAGAAGGAGGGAGAGAGTTACAGAAAGACAGAAGGTGTGGAGATAGAGTTACAGAAAGAGAGAAGGTGGGGAGAGACAGTTACAGAAAGAGAGAAGGTGGGGAGAGAGAGTTACAGAGAGAGAGAAGGTGGGGAGAGACAGTTACAGAAAGAGAGAAGGTGGGGAGAGAGAGTTACAGAGAGAGAGAATGTGGGGAGGGAGAGTTACAGAAAGAGAGGAGGTGGGGAGAGAGAGTTACAGAAAGAGAGAAGGTGGGGAGAGAGTTACAGAAAGAGAGAAGGTTGGAAGAGAGAGTTACAGAAAGAGAGAAGGTGGGGAGAGAGAGTTACAGAAAGACAGAAGGTGGGAGAGAGTTACAGAAAGAGAGAAGGTGGAGAAAGAGTTACAGAAAGAGAGAAGGTGGGGAGAGAGAGAGTTACAGAAAGAGAGAAGGTGGGGAGAGAGAGTTACAGAAAGACAGAAGGTGGGGAGAGAGTTACAGAAAGACAGAAGGTTGGAAGAGAGAGTTACAGAAAGAGAGAAGGTGGAGAGAGAGAAGGTGGGGAGAGAGTTACAGAAAGACAGAAGGTGGGGAGAGAGTTACAGAAAGAGAGAAGAAGGAGAGAGTGTTACAGAAAGAGAGAAGGTGAGGAGAGAGTGTTACAGAAAGACAGAAGGTGAGAAGAGAGAGTTACAGAAAGACAGAAGGTGGGAGAGAGAGCTACAGAAATTGAGAAGGTGGGAGAGAGTTACTGAAAGAGACAAGGTGGGGAGAGAGAGTTACAGAAAGACAGACGGTGGGGAGAGAGTTACAGAAAGAGAGAAGGTGGGGAGAGAATTACAGAAAGAGAGAAGGTGGGGAGAGAGTTACAGAAAGAGAGAAGGTGGGGAGAGAGAGTTACAGAAAGACAGAAGGTGGGAGAGAGTTACAGAAAGAGAGAAGGTGGAGAGAGAGTTACAGAAAGAGAGAAGGTGGGGAGAGAGAGAGTTACAGAAAGAGAGAAGAAGGAGAGAGAGAAGGTGGGGAGAGAGAGTTACAGAAAGAGAGAAGGAGGGGAGAGAGTTACAGAAAGCGAGAAGATGGGGAGAGAGAGTTACAGAAAGAGAGAAGGTGGGGAGAGAGAGTTACAGAAAGACAGGAGGTGGGAGAGAGTTACAGAAAGAGAGAAGGAGGAGAGAGAGAGTTACAGAAAGACAGAAGGTGGGAGAGAGTTACAGAAAGAGAGAAGGTGGAGAAAGAGTTACAGAAAGAGAGAAGGTGGGGAGAGAGAGAGTTACAGAAAGAGAGAAGGTGGGGAGAGAGAGTTACAGAAAGAGATGGTGGGGAGAGAGAGTTACAGAAAGAGAGAAGAAGGAGAGAGAGTTACAGAAAGACAGAAGGTGTGGAGATAGAGTTACAGAAAGAGAGAAGGTGGGGAGAGACAGTTACAGAAAGAGAGAAGGTGGGGAGAGAGAGTTACAGAGAGAGAGAAGGTGGGGAGAGACAGTTACAGAAAGAGAGAAGGTGGGGAGAGAGAGTTACAGAGAGAGAGAATGTGGGGAGGGAGAGTTACAGAAAGAGAGAAGGTGGGGAGAGAGAGTTACAGAAAGAGAGAAGGTTGGAAGAGAGAGTTACAGAAAGAGAGAAGGTTGGAAGAGAGTTACAGAAAGAGAGAAGGGGGGGAGAGAGAGTTACAGAAAGACAGAAGGTGGGGAGAGAGTTACAGAAAGAGAGAAGGTTGGAAGAGAGAGTTACAGAAAGAGAGAAGGTGGGGAGAGAGAGTTACAGAGAGAGAGAAGGTGGGGAGGGAGAGTTACAGAAAGAGAGAAGGTGGGGAGAGAGAGTTACAGAAAGAGAGAAGGTGGGGAGAGAGTTACAGAAAGAGAGAAGGTTGGAAGAGAGAGTTACAGAAAGAGAGAAGGTGGGGAGAGAGAGTTACAGAAAGACAGAAGGTGGGAGAGAGTTACAGAAAGAGAGAAGGTGGAGAAAGAGTTACAGAAAGAGAGAAGGTGGGGAGAGAGAGAGTTACAGAAAGAGAGAAGGTGGGGAGAGAGAGTTACAGAAAGACAGAAGGTGGGGAGAGAGTTACAGAAAGAGAGAAGGTTGGAAGAGAGAGTTACAGAAAGAGAGAAGGTGGGGAGAGAGAGAGTTACAGAGAGAGAAGGGGGAGAGAGAGTTACAGAAAGACAGAAGGTGGGGAGAGAGTTACAGAAAGAGAGAATGTGGGGAGAGTGTTACAGAAAGAGAGAAGGTGGGAAGAGAGAGTTACAGAGAGAGAGAAGGTGGGGAGAGAGAGTTACAGAAAGAGAGAAGGTGGAGAGAGAGAGTTACAGAAAGAGAGAAGTTGGGGAGAGAGAGTTACAGAAAGAGAGAAGAAGGAGAGAGAGAAGGTGGGGAGAGAGAGTTACAGAAAGACAGAAGGTGGGGAGAGAGTTACAGAAAGAGAGAAGAAGGAGAGAGTGTTACAGAAAGAGAGAAGGTGAGGAGAGAGTGTTACAGAAAGACAGAAGGTGAGAAGAGAGAGTTACAGAAAGACAGAAGGTGGGAGAGAGAGCTACAGAAATTGAGAAGGTGGGAGAGAGTTACTGAAAGAGACAAGGTGGGGAGAGAGAGTTACAGAAAGACAGACGGTGGGGAGAGAGTTACAGAAAGAGAGAAGGTGGGGAGAGAGTTACAGAAAGAGAGAAGGTGGGGAGAGAGTTACAGAAAGAGAGAAGGTGGGAAGAGAGAGTTACAGAGAGAGAGAAGGTGGGGAGAGAGAGTTACAGAAAGAGAGAAGGTGGGGAGAGAGAGTTACAGAAAGAGAGAAGTTGGGGAGAGAGAGTTACAGAAAGAGAGAAGAAGGAGAGAGAGAAGGTGGGGAAAGAGAGTTACAGAAAGACAGAAGTTGGGGAGAGAGTTACAGAAAGAGAGAAGGAGGGGAGAGAGTTACAGAAAGCGAGAAGATGGGGAGAGAGAGTTACAGAAAGAGAGAAGGTGGGGAGAGAGAGTTACAGAAAGACAGGAGGTGGGAGAGAGTTACAGAAAGAGAGAAGGAGGAGAGAGAGAGTTACAGAAAGACAGAAGGTGGGAGAGAGTTACAGAAAGAGAGAAGGTGGAGAAAGAGTTACAGAAAGAGAGAAGGTGGGGAGAGAGAGAGTTACAGAAAGAGAGAAGGTGGGGAGAGAGAGTTACAGAAAGAGATGGTGGGGAGAGAGTTACAGAAAGAGAGAAGAAGGAGAGAGAGTTACAGAAAGACAGAAGGTGTGGAGATAGAGTTACAGAAAG
>NC_068450.1:61525242-61527742 GCF_023373465.1 Oncorhynchus keta
GAGAGGCAGAGAGGCAGACAGGCAGAGAGGCAGAGAGGCAGACAGGCAGACGGGCAGAGAGGCAGACGGGCAGAGAGGCAGACGGGCAGAGAGGCAGACGGGCAGAGAGGCAGACGGGCAGAGAGGCAGACAGGCAGACAGGCAGAGAGGCAGACGGGCAGGCAGACGGGCAGGCAGAGAGGCAGACGGGCAGGCAGACGGGCAGAGCGGCAGACGGGCAGAGAGGCAGACGGGCAGAAAGGCAGACAGGTAGAGAGGCAGAGAGGCAGGCAGGCAGACAGGCAGGCAGAGAGGCAGACAGGCAGAGAGGCAGAGAGGCAGTAGGCAGACAGACAGGCAGAGAGGCAGACGGGCAGGCAGACAGGCAGAGAGGCAGAGAGGCAGACGGGCAGAGAGGCAGAGAGGCAGGTAGGCAGACAGGCAGGCAGAGAGGCAGACAGGCAGGCAGACAGGCAGAGAGGCAGACGGGCAGGCAGACAGGCAGAGAGGCAGAGAGGCAGACGGGCAGAGAGGCAGACAGGCAGAGAGGCAGAGAGGCAGACAGGCAGAGAGGCAGAGAGGCAGACAGGCAGAGAGGCAGACAGGCAGAGAGGCAGACAGGCAGAGAGGCAGAGAGGCAGACAGGCAGAGAGGCAGACAGGCAGAGAGGCAGAGAGGCAGACAGGCAGGCAGACAGGCAGAGAGGCAGACGGGCAGGCAGACATGCAGGCAGAGAGGCAGACAGGTAGAGAGGCAGAGAGGCAGGCAGGCAGACAGGCAGGCAGAGAGGCAGACAGGCAGAGAGGCAGAGAGGCAGGTAGGCAGACAGGCAGGCAGAGAGGCAGACAGGCAGGCAGACAGGCAGAGAGGCAGACGGGCAGGCAGACAGGCAGGCAGAGAGGCAGACAGGCAGGCAGACAGGCAGAGAGGCAGACAGGCAGGCAGAGAGGCAGACAGGTAGGCAGACAGGCAGAGAGGCAGACGGGCAGAAAGGCAGGCAGGCAGAGAGGCAGACAGGCAGGCAGACAGGCAGACAGACAGGCAGAGAGGCAGACAGGCAGGCAGACAGGCAGAAAGGCAGACAGGCAGAAAGGCAGGCAGGCAGAGAGGCAGGCAGAGAGGCAGACAGGCAGAGAGGCAGACAGGCAGACAGGCAGAGAGGCAGAGAGGCAGACAGGCAGGCAGACAGGCAGAAAGGCAGGCAGAGAGGCAGACAGGCAGGCAGACAGGCAGAGAGGCAGACAGGCAGGCAGAGAGGCAGACAGGCAGAGAGGCAGACAGGTAGGCAGACAGGCAGAGAGGCAGACGGGCAGAGGCAGACAGTCAGGCAGACAGGCAGAGAGGCAGACAGGCAGGCAGAGAGGCAGACAGGCAGGCAGAGAGGCAGACAGGCAGGCAGAGAGGCAGAGCAGGCAGAGGGCAGACAGGCAGGCAGAGAGGCAGACAGGCAGGCAGAGAGGCAGACAGGTAGGCAGACAGGCAGAGAGGCAAACGGGCAGAAAGGCAGACAGGCAGAGAGGCAGACAGGCAGGCAGACAGGCAGAGAGCAGACAGGCAGGCAGAGAGGCAGACAGGCAGGCAGAGAGGCAGACAGGTAGGCAGACAGGCAGAGAGGCAGACGGGCAGAAAGGCAGAGCAGGCAGACAGGCAGAGAGGCAGAGAGGCAGACGGGCAGAGGCAGACAGGCAGAGGGCAGACAGGCAGAGGCAGAGAGGCAGACAGGCAGAGAGGCAGACAGGCAGAGAGGCAGAGAGGCAGACAGGCAGAGGCAGAGGCAGACAGGCAGAGAGGCAGAGAGGCAGACGGGCAGAGAGGCAGACAGGCAGAGAGGCAGACAGGCAGAGCAGGCAGAGAGGCAAACAGGCAGAGAGGCAGACAGGCAGAGAGGCAGACAGGCAGGCAGACTGGCAGAGGGCAGACAGGCAGGCAGACATGCAGGCAGACAGGCAGACAGGTAGAGAGGCAGAGAGGCAGGCAGGCAGACAGGCAGGCAGGAGGCAGACAGGCAGAGAGGCAGAGAGGCAGGTAGGCAGTCAGGCAGGCAGAGAGGCAGACAGGCAGGCAGACAGGCAGAGAGGCAGACGGGCAGGCAGACAGGCAGGCAGAGAGGCAGACAGGCAGGCAGACAGGCAGAGAGGCAGACAGGCAGGCAGAGAGGCAGACAGGTAGGCAGACAGGCAGGCGAGAGGCAGACGGGCAGAAAGGCAGGCAGGCAGAGAGGCAGACAGGCAGGCAGACAGGCAGACAGACAGGCAGAGAGGCAGACAGGCAGGCAGACAGGCAGAAAGGCAGACAGGCAGAAAGGCAGGCAGGCAGAGAGGCAGGCAGAGAGGCAGGCAGAGAGGCAGACAGGCAGAAAGGCAGGCAGGCAGAGAGGCAGGCAGAGAGGCAGACAGGCAGGCAGACAGGCAGAGAGGCAGGCAGGCAGGCAGAGAGGCAGACAGGCAGGCAGACAGGCAGAGAGGCAGACAGGCAGGCAGAGAGGCAGACAGGCAGGCAGAGAGGCAGACAGGTAGGCAGA
>NC_068450.1:61530242-61562742 GCF_023373465.1 Oncorhynchus keta
CACACACACACACACACACACACACACACACACACACACACACACACACACTGAGTGGCTCACAGTCACAGGTAGTGTAGCTCAGGACTGGGTCTCAGGGACAGATATATATTTAAGAGGGAAAATACAGCAGCGAGCGTTTAAACTTGGAGTTCAGACTGTGACTTTGAGCTGGTCACACGCAGCAGTACTGTGATGGAGTGTTAGAATTGAGCTGCTGTGCTACATTTTCCCATGCAGTCAGTCAGTCAGTCAGTCGGTCGGTGCAGAGTTCATTTCTCCTTTGAAGACAACCTTGTGCTGCAGGTAGAACACACTGAATGTTTTAAAGCTCCCTCAAAGTTTCATACACTGCAGTAAGAACTCAAGTTCACTTCCCACATCATCGCACAGGCACATTTCTGTCAAATTCAACCTTCTCAATTTCTGTTTTCTCAAACTATTTCCCCTTCTTACAACAGGTGAATGGACTGGATGGGATTTGTTCAAATCAAATACATAATAGCAAAAGTTCAAGCCACGTGTTCCAGGTCCTCTCCAGCTGTGTTTGCTCATTAACGTGGCTAGCCCGGCACGTTAACAGATGAAAGATGAGTGGAGGAGAGATAATGAAAGGCAGTACAGTTACCAACAACAAACAGCAGCAAAGCCCAGTGGGAGCGGCCGCTCCCGTCCACGCCGCCACCAAACGCCAAACACGGCCGTCATCTGCTCTCCGTTCTGTTTGTTCATAAAACACAATTAGTCACACTTTCAAAGGGGGACACAAACTCTCCTCTCTACTTCCTCGTTCGTTTAGGAGACAACCAGAGCCAAGTCGGGGAAGGAACGGAAAGAGTAGGCCAACGGACAGATTTGATTAACAATGACACCAACATGTGTGTTTTGTTGTTGTGCTTTGTATCTGTTCACCTTAATAAAAGACTCCCTCTGGTTTTCTACATGTTCACAGGTAGACTGGTGAGATTCAATTCAAACCCTCGTAGGCCTGGTAGGTCTGGCGCTAGTTAGCTAGCATTAGCCTACCCACACTGGTGACTGAGGATGGGGCCTAGCTGTCGTCAGAGTGCTAGCTAGCATTAGCCTACCCACACTGGTGACTGAGGATAGGGCCTAGCTGTCGTCAGAGTGCTAGCTAGCATTAGCCTACCCACACTGGTGACTGAGGATAGGGCCTAGCTGTCGTCAGAGTGCTAGCTAGCATTAGCCTACCCACACTGGTGACTGAGGATAGGGCCTAGCTGTTGTCAGAGTGCTCGCTAGCATTAGCATGTCCACCAGTAGTTACTGAGTGAAGATGAAGCCGAGCAGTCTTTATCGTGCTAGCTAGCGTTAGCATCCCCTCAGTACTGTGGTAGTTAGTGAGGATGGAGGCCTAGTTAGCTGTCTCTAGAGTGGAGGAATGCCAGTCAGACTCCCCCTGTTCCCCGCAGCATTGCTGTTTGGGCTCTGATCCACGGCGCAGGCAGACAGACATCCCCCTCATTACCGACAAATTACATGCAAATTTCCACCAAATAAATGAGTTTTAAGTACTTGACAACCTGTCAGCCTTCGAATATTGAAACGTCCTGACGGCCAGATAAACAATCAACAATAATCACTCTATGCAAATTAGACATTTCCTGCACAATTATGAGGAAAAAACGCTATAAATAACTGGACACAAAGGCATCTGGCGTTTGTTCGGGTTCTGAACAGATACCGATGCAAATGAAAGATTCTTGAGGATGTAATTGATTCAAACGTTTGTTCGCCTTTCTGTCTTTTTTTATGTTATTTTTTTCTCTCTTTGAGTTGTTTTTTTCTCCTCTCCCTTCATCTCTGTTGCTTTCAATATACACGGATAATGGGCGACGTAAATGAGTGAACGAGGGAGAAAGGAGGGAGGGGAGGAGAGAAGAGGAGGAATGACATACCCTTTCGTCTACCTCTCATTTCATCTTTTATGTGAGTGCTGCTTCAGACGGGCTGCTGGAAAAATAATGTGCTCTTATTATTAACTGTATTGGAAATGACTGTGAGGAATGGATTGAGTGCTGTCTGGCTGGATCTGGGCTTGGCTCTCTGTCCATACAGGAGTCCACTGCTGCGGACGACACCACTGCTACCCTCCCTCTCCCACCCCCCCGGAACACCACTAGGAGATTATGACTGACAAGAACATCATTATCAGGTAATTTCGGGACAAACGGATATCTCTCACTCTCCCTCCATGCCCTGCCTGGTGGAAATAGAGCAGTGAGACTTTTCCCTTTCTCTTTCCATCTAACCACCTCTCTGTTTCTCTCATCTCTCTCTCCCGCTCTCTCCCCCTCTCTCTGTTTCTCTCCTCTCTCTCCTCCCCTCTCTCTCCCCTCTCTCTCCCCCTCTCTCTGTTTCTCTCCTCTCTCTCCCCCTCTCTCTGTTTCTCTTCTCTCTCCCCCTCTCTCTGTTTCTGTCCTCTCTCTCTCCCTCTCTCTCCACCCCTCTCTCTGTTTCTCTCCTCTCTCTCCACTCATCTCTCTGTGTCTCTCCTCACTCCCCCCCTCTCTCCACCCCTCTCTCTGTTGCACTCCTCTCTCTCCCCCTCTCTCTCGACCCCTATTCTATGTTTATCTCCTCACACTCCCCCTCTCTCTACCCCTCTCTCTGTTTTTCTCCTCACTCTCCCCCTCTCTCTCCACCTCTCTCTCCACCTCTCTCCACCCCTCTCTGTTTCTCTCCTCACTCTCCCCCTCTCTCTCCACCCCTCTCGCTCTTTCTCTCCTCACTCCCCCCATCTCTCCACCCCTCTCTCTGTTTCTTTGCTCTCTCTCCCGCTCTCTCTCCACCCCTCTCTCTTTCTCTTCTCTCTCTCTATCTCCCCTCTCTCTGTTTCTCACCTCTCTCTCCCCCTTTCTCTCCACCCCTCTCTCTGTTTCTCTCCTCTTTCTCCCCCTCTCTCTACAACCCTCTCGCTGTTTCTCTCCTCACTCTCCCCCTCTCTCTCCCCCTCTCTCTTTCTATCCTCTCTCTCCACCCTTGTTTCTTTCCTCTCTCTCCACCCTTTCTCTGTTTCTCTCTCTCCACCCTTCTCTCTCTGTTTCTTTCCTCTCTCTCCACCCTTCTCTATCTGTTTCTATAATCTCTCTCCACCCCTCTCTCTCTGTTTCTCTCCTCGCTCTCCCCATCTCTCTCTCCACCCTTCTCTCTCTGTTTCTCTCCTCACTCTCCCCCTTCTCTCTCTGTTTCTCTCCTCGCTCTCCCCCCTCTCTCTCCACCCCTCTCCCTCCACCCTCTCTCTGTTTCTCTCATATCTCTCTATCTCCCCTCTCTCTGTTTCTCACCTCTATCTCCGCCTCTCTCTCCACCCCTCTCTCTGTTTCTCTCCTCTCTCTCCCCCTCTTTCTACACCCCTCTCTCTGTTTCTATCCTCTCTCTCCACCTTTCTCTCTCTGTTTCTTTCCTCTCTCTCCCCCTATCTCCCTCTCTCTCCCTCTCTCTGTTTCTTTCCTCCTCTCTTTCCCCCTCTCTATTTTTCTCTCCTCACTCTCCCCCTCTCTATTTTTCTCTCCTCACTCTCCCCCTCTCTCTCTACCCCTCTTTCTGTTTCTCTCCTCTCTCTCCCCCTCTCTCTCTCTCTCCTTCCCCCGGATGTTCTCCTCTCTCCCCCCTTCTCTCTCTGTTTCTCTCCTCGCTCGCCCCATCTCTCTCTACCCCTCTCTCTGTTTCTCTCCTCTCTCTCTCTCCCTCTATCTCTCTCCCTCCCTCTGATTTTCTCCTCACTCTCCCCTCTCTCTCCACCCTCTCTCTGTTTCTCTACTCTCTCTACACCCCTCTCTCTCCCCCTCTCTCTCTACCCCTCTCTATGTTTCTCTCCTCTCTCTCACCCTCTCTCTCTCCACCCCTCTCTCTCCACCCCTCTCTCTGTTTCTCTCCTCTCTCTCCCCCTCTCTCTCTCCACCCCTCTCTCTGTTTCTCTCCTCTCTCTCTATCTCCCCTCTCTCTGTTTCTCTCCTCTCTCTCTCCCTCTATCTATCTCCCTCCCTCTGATTTTCTCCTCTCTCCTCCCTTCTCTCTCTGTTTCTTTCCTCTCTCTCTCTACCCCTCTCTTTGTTTCTCTCGTCTCTTTCCCCCTCTCTCTGTTTCTCTCCTTACTCTCCCCCCTCTCTCCCCCTCTCTCTTTCTCTTCTCTTTCTCCCCTCTGTCTCCCCCTCTCTCTCCACCCTCTCTCTGTTTCTCGCCTCTCTCTCCACCTCTCCCTCCACCCTCCCTTTGTTTCTCTCCTCTCTCTCCCGTCTCTCTGTTTCTCTGCTCTCTCTCCCCCTATCTCTGTTTCTGTCCTCTCTCTCTCCCTCTCTCTCCACCCCTTTCTGTTTCTCTCATCTCTCCACCCCTCTCTCTTTTTCTCTCCTCTCTCTCCCCCTCTCTCCACCTCTCTCTCCACCCCTCTCTCCACCCCTCTCTCTGTTTCTTGCCTCTCTCTCCCCCTCTTTCCCCACCCCTCTCTCTGTTTCTCTCCTCACTCTCCCCCTCTCTCTCCCCCTCTCTCCCTCTCTCTCCCTCTCTCTGTTTCTTTCCTCTCTCTCCCCCTCTCTCTGTTTCTCTCCTCTCTCACCCCCTCTCTCTCTTTATCTCCTCCCTCTCCCATTCTCTCTCTACCCCTCTCTCTGTTTCTCTCCTCTCTCTCCACCTTTCTCTCTCTCCACCCCTCTCTCTCCACCCCTCTCTCTGTTTCTCTCCTCTCTCTCTATCTCCCCTCTCTCTGTTTCTCACCTCTCTCTCCCCCTCTCGCTCCACCCCTCTCGCTGTTTCTCTCCTCTCGCTCCCCCTCTTTCTCCACCCCTCTCTCTGTTTCTATCCTCTCTCTCCACCATTCTCTCTCTGTTTCTTTCCTCTCTCTCCCCTCTTCCCCCCTCTCTCCCTCTCTCTGTCTCTTTCCTATCTCTCCCCTTCTCTCTCTTTCTCTCCTCCCTCTCCCCCTCTCTCTCTACCCCCCACGCTGTTTCTCTCCTCTCTCTCCCCCTCTCTCTCCACCCCTCTCTCTGTTTCTCTCCCCCTCTCTCTCCACCCCAGGACCAGCACCCAGGAGGTGGGTGTCCACATCAAATCACTATCTATCTCATTCAGGAGAGAAGAGGAGTAACAGGCTTCAACAGGGAGATGTTCCTGGTCCTATACATACCTCCTCACCAGAAGCATAATGCTACCACCAGCATTCCCACACTGCCAAGTGTTCTCTGTGTTGTCTTGTGTTCCCCAGTGACACAGTCTATTTATCAATCAGCTCTGACCTCCTCCACCTCCACTTACTATCTGTCTGGAGATAGTCAGGGTTGTCTTTCTCTCTACTAAGTCAAATAAACGTTCATGTGTGTGTGTGTGTGTGTGCGTGTGTGCGTGTGTGCGTGTGTGAGTGTGTGCGTGTGTGCGTGTGTGCGTGTGTGCGTGTGTGCGTGTGTGCGTGCGTGCGTGCGTGCGTGCGTGCGTGCGTGCTGTGTGTGTGTGTGTGTGTGTGTGTGTGTGTGTGTGTGTGTGTGTGTGTGTGTGTGTGTGTGTGTGTGTGTGTGTGTGTGTGAGGGTGTGAGGGTGTGTGTGTGTGTGTGTGTAAATAATCCTCTTCAAAAGGATTATATCCAAAGCAGGTACTGCTACAGTAAAATGGCCTCAGACTCGAACTGAAGCATTTCTTTTGGAGTCCCACTACTTCCCCTTTCAAAACAGTGTCACTGTTGTTCTCACTTTTCCTGATCTCACTACTGCATTGCCTGACTTTTCATAGTTTGGTAAGGATTGGGGATGGTGTCGTCACCGAGGTCAAAGCTCTGTGATCATGCAGCTTCTAGGCAGCAGATAGTGACTCCTTATTTCAGACTGATTCAAAACATTGATTCTGGTGCCAGTAATGTGGAATCAGAAACCTGGAAAATGGATCATCACAGGAAAAAAGTGTCATCAACAGATGCAAAGAAGAGAGGAAGATATTCTCTCTCTCTTTCTGTAACTCTCTCCCCACCTTCTCTATTTCTGTAACTCTCTCCCCACCTTCTCTCTTTCTGTAACTCTTTCCCCACCTTCTCTCTTTCTGTAACTCTTTCCCCACCTTCTCTATTTCTGTAACTCTCTCCCCACCTTCTCTCTTTCTGTAACTCGTTCCCACACCTTCTCTCTTTCTGTAACTCTCTCCCCACCTTCTGTCTTTCTGTAACTCTCTCCCCACCTTCTCTCTTTCTGTAACTCTTTCCCCACCTTCTCTCTTTCTGTAACTCGTTCCCACACCTTCTCTCTTTATGTAACTCTCTCCCCACCTTCTGTCTTTCTGTAACTCTCTCTCCACCTTCAATCTTTCTCCAACTCTCTATCCCCATCCTACTTCTCTGTAACTCTCTCTCCCTCACCTTCTCTCTTTCTATAACTCTCCCCCACCTGTCTCTTTCTGTAACTCTCTCCTCCCCACCTTCTCTCTTTCTGTAACTCTCTCTCCCCACCATCTCTCTTTCTGTAACTCTCTCCCCTACCTTCTCTCTTTCTGTAACTCTCTCCCACCTTCTCTCTTTCTGTAACTCTCTCCCACCTTCTCTCTTTCTGTAACTCTCTCTCCCCACCTTCTCTCTATCTGTAACTCTCTCCCCACCTTTTCTTTTTCTATAACTCTCCCTCCCACCTGTCTCTTTCTGTAACTCTCTCTCCCCACCTTCTCTCTTTCTGTAACTCTCTCCCACCTCCTCTCTTTCTGAAACTCTCTCCCCCACCTTCTCTCTTTCTGTAACTCTCTCTCCCACCTTCTCTCTTTCTGTAACTCTCTCCCCACCTTCTCTCTTTCTGTAACTCTCTCCCCACCTTCTCTCTTTTTAGTAACTCTTTCCCCCACCTTTCTCTCTTTCTGTAACTCTCTCTTCCCACCTTCAATCTTTCTGTAACTCTCTATCCCCATCCTCTCTCTCTGTAACTCTCTCTCCCTCACCTTCTCTCTGTCTGTAACTCTCTCTCCCCACCTTCACTCTTTCTGTAACTCTCTCCTCACCTTCTCTCTTTCTGTAACTCTCTCTCCCACCTTCTCTCTCTGTAACTCTCTCCCCACCTTCTCTCTTTCTGTAACTCTCTCCCCACCTTCTCTCTTTCTGTAACTCTTTCCCCCACCTTCTCTCTTTCTGTAACTCTCTCTCCCCAACTTCTCTCTTTCTGCAACTCTCTCTCCCCAACTTCTCTCTCTCTGTAACTCTTTCCCCCACCTTCACTCTTTCTGTAACTCTCTCTCCCCACCTTCTCTCTTTCTGTAACTCTCTCTCCTCACCTTCTCTCTTTATGTAACTCTCTCTCCCCACCTTCTCTCTTTCTGTAACTCTCTCCCCACCTTCTGTAACTCTCTCTCCCCACCTTCTCTCTTTCTGTAACTCTCTCTACCACCTTCACTCTTTCTGTAACTCTCTCTCCCCACCTTCTCTCTTTCTGCAACTCTCTCCCCACCTCCTCTCTTTCTGAAACTCTCTCTCCACCTTCTCTCTTTCTGTAACTCTCTCTCCCACCTTCTCTCTCTGTAACTCTCTCCCCACCTTCTCTCTTTCTGTAACTCTCTCCCCACCTTCTCTCTTTTTGTAACTCTTTCCCCCACCTTTCTCTCTTTCTGTAACTCTCTCTTCCCACCTTCAATCTTTCTGTAACTCGCTATCCCCATCCTCTCTCTCTGTAACTCTCTCTCCCTCACCTTCTCTCTGTCTGTAACTCTCTCTCCCCACCTTCTCTCTTTCTGTAACTCTCTCCTCACCTTCTCTCTTTCTGTAACTCTCTCTCCCACCTTCTCTCTCTGTAACTCTCTCCCCCACCTTCTCTCTTTCTGTAACTCTTCCCCACCTTCTCTCTTTCTGTAACTCTTTCCCCACCTTCTCTCTTTCTGTAACTCTCTCTCCCCTTCAACTTCTCTCTCTGCAACTCTCTCTCCCCAACCTCTCTCCTCTCCCCACCTTCTCTCTTTCTGTAACTCTCTCTCCCACCTTCAATCTTTCTGTAACTCTCTCTCCCCATCCTCTCTTTCTGTAACTCTCTCTCCCCACCTTCACTCTTTCTGTAACTCTCTCCCCACCTTCTCTCTCTGTAACTCTCTCCCCACCTTCTCACTTTCTGTAACTCTCTCTCCACCTTCTCTCTTTCTGTAACTATCTCTCCCCACCTTCCCTCTTTCTGTAACTCTCTCTCCACCTTCTCTCTTTCTGTAACTCTCTCCCCACATTCTCTCTTTCTGCAACTCTCTCCCCACCTCCTCTCTTTCTGCAACTCTCTCCCCACCTTCTCTCTTTCTGTAACTCTCTCCCCACCTTCTCTCTTTCTGTAACTCTCTCTCCCCACCTTCTCTCTTTCTGTAACTCTCTCCCCACCTTCTCTCTTTCTGTAACTCTCTCCCACCTTCTCTCTTTCTGTAACTCTCTCTCCACCTTCAATCTTTCTCCAACTCTCTATCCCCATCCTACTTCTCTGTAACTCTCTCTCCCTCACCTTCTCTCTTTCTATAACTCTCCCCCCACCTGTCTCTTTCTGTAACTCTCTCTCTCCCCACCTTCTCTCTTTCTGTAACTCTCTCTCCCCACCATCTCTCTTTCTGTAACTCTCTCCCTACCTTCTCTCTTTCTGTAACTCTCTCCCACCTTCTCTCTTTCTGTAACTCTCTCCCACCTTCTCTCTTTCTGTAACTCTCTCTCCCCACCTTCTCTCTTTCTGTAACTCTCTCTCCCCACCTTTTCTTTTTCTATAACTCTCCCGCCACCTGTCTCTTTCTGTAACTCTCTCTCCCCACCTTCTCTCTTTCTGTAACTCTCTCCCCACCTTCTCTCTTTCTGTAACTCTCTCTCCCCACCTTCTCTCTTTCTGTAACTCTCTCTCCCCACCTTCACTCTCTCTGTAACTCTCTCCCCACCTTCTCTCTTTCTGTAACTCTCTCCCCACCTTCTCTCTTTTAGTAACTCTTTCCCCCACCTTTCTCTCTTTCTGTAACTCTCTCTTCCCACCTTCAATCTTTCTGTAACTCGCTATCCCCATCCTCTCTCTCTGTAACTCTCTCTCCCTCACCTTCTCTCTGTCTGTAACTCTCTCTCCCCACCTTCACTCTTTCTGTAACTCTCTCCTCACCTTCTCTCTTTCTGTAACTCTCTCTCCCACCTTCTCTCTCTGTAACTCTCTCCCCACCTTCTCTCTTTCTGTAACTCTCTCCCCACCTTCTCTCTTTCTGTAACTCTTTCCCCCACCTTCTCTCTTTCTGTAACTCTCTCTCCCCAACTTCTCTCTTTCTGCAACTCTCTCTCCCCAACTTCTCTCTCTCTGTAACTCTTTCCCCCACCTTCACTCTTTCTGTAACTCTCTCTCCCCACCTTCTCTCTTTCTGTAACTCTCTCTCCTCACCTTCTCTCTTTATGTAACTCTCTCTCCCCACCTTCTCTCTTTCTGTAACTCTCTCCCCACCTTCTGTAACTCTCTCTCCCCACCTTCTCTCTTTCTGTAACTCTCTCTACCACCTTCACTCTTTCTGTAACTCTCTCTCCCCACCTTCTCTCTTTCTGCAACTCTCTCCCCACCTCCTCTCTTTCTGAAACTCTCTCCCCACCTTCTCTCTTTCTGTAACTCTCTCTCCCACCTTCTCTCTCTGTAACTCTCTCCCCACCTTCTCTCTTTCTGTAACTCTCTCCCCACCTTCTCTCTTTTAGTAACTCTTTCCCCCACCTTTCTCTCTTTCTGTAACTCTCTCTTCCCACCTTCAATCTTTCTGTAACTCGCTATCCCCATCCTCTCTCTCTGTAACTCTCTCTCCCTCACCTTCTCTCTGTCTGTAACTCTCTCTCCCCACCTTCACTCTTTCTGTAACTCTCTCCTCACCTTCTCTCTTTCTGTAACTCTCTCTCCCACCTTCTCTCTCTGTAACTCTCTCCCCACCTTCTCTCTTTCTGTAACTCTCTCCCCACCTTCTCTCTTTCTGTAACTCTTTCCCCCACCTTCTCTCTTTCTGTAACTCTCTCTCCCCAACTTCTCTCTTTCTGCAACTCTCTCTCCCCAACTTCTCTCTCTCTGTAACTCTTTCCCCCACCTTCTCTCTTTCTGTAACTCTCTCTCCCCACCTTCTCGCTTTCTGTAACTCTCTCCCCTCCTTCTCTCTTTCTGTAACTCTCTCTTCCCACCTTCAATCTTTCTGTAACTCTCTATCCCCATCCTCTCTTTCTGTAACTCTCTCTCCCCACCTTCACTCTTTCTGTAACTCTCTCCCCACCTTCTCTCTCTGTAACTCTCTCCCCACCTTCTCACTTTCTGTAACTCTCTCCCACCTTCTCTCTTTCTGTAACTATCTCTCCCCATCTCTCTGTAACCCACCTTCTCTCTTTCTGTAACTCTCTCCCCACATTCTCTCTTTCTGCAACTCTCTCCCCAACTTCTCTTTTTCTGCAACTCTCTCTCCCCAACTTCTCTCTCTCTGTAACTCTTTCCCCCACCTTCTCTCTTTCTGTAACTCTCTCTCCCCACCTTCTCGCTTTCTGTAACTCTCTCCCCTCCTTCTCTCTTTCTGTAACTCTCTCTTCCCACCTTCAATCTTTCTGTAACTCTCTATCCCCATCCTCTCTTTCTGTAACTCTCTCTCCCCACCTTCACTCTTTCTGTAACTCTCTCCCCACCTTCTCTCTCTGTAACTCTCTCCCCACCTTCTCTCTTTCTGTAACTCTCTCTCCACCTTCTCTCTTTCTGTAACTATCTCTCCCCACCTTCCCTCTTTCTGTAACTCTCTCTCCACCTTCTCTCTTTCTGTAACTCTCTCCCCACCTTCTCTCTTTCTGCAACTCTCTCCCCACCTTCTCTCTTTCTGTAACTCTCTCCCCACCTTCTCTCTTTCTGTAACTCTCTCTCCCACCTTCTCTCTTTCTGTAACTCTCTCCCTACCTTCTCTCTTTCTGTAACTCTCTCCCACCTTCTCTCTTTCTGTAACTCTCTCTCCCACCTTCAATCTTTCTCCAACTCTCTATCCCCATCCTACTTCTCTGTAACTCTCTCTCCCTCACCTTCTCTCTTTCTATAACTCTCCCCCACCTGTCTCTTTCTGTAACTCTCTCTCCCCACCTTCTCTCTTTCTGTAACTCTCTCTCCCCACCATCTCTCTTTCTGTAACTCTCTCTCCCCACCTTCTCTCTTTCTGTAACTCTCTCTCCCCACCTTTTCTTTTTCTATAACTCTCCCCCCACCTTCTCTCTTTCTGTAACTCTCTCTCCCCACCTTCTCTCTTTCTGTAACTCTCTCTCCCCACCTTTTCTTTTTCTATAACTCTCCCGCCACCTCTCTCTTTCTGTAACTCTCTCTCCCCACCATCTCTCTTTCTGTAACACTCCTCCCACCTTCTCTCTTTCTGTAACTCTCTCCCCACCTTCTCTCTTTCTGTAACTCTCTAGCCCACCTTCTCTCTTTCTGTAACTCTCTCTCCTCACCTTCTCTCTTTATGTAACTCTCTCTCCCCACCTTCTCTCTTTCTGTAACTCTCTCCCCACCTTCTGTCTTTCTGTAACTCTCTCTCCCCACCTTCTCTCTTTCTGTAACTCTCTCTACCACCTTCACTCTTTCTGTAACTCTCTCTCCCCACCTTCTCTCTTTCTGTAACTCTCTCCCCCACCTCCTCTCTTTTCTGTAAACTCTCTCCCCACCTTCAATCTTTCTGTAACTCTCTCCCCACCTTCTCTCTTTCTGTAACTCTCTCTCCCACCTCCTCTCTTTCTGTAACTCTCTCCCCACCTTCTCTCTTTCTGTAACTCTCTCTCCCACCTTCTCTCTTTCTGTAACTCTCTCCCCACCTTTCTCTCTTTCTGTAACTCTCTCTTCCCACCTTCAATCTTTCTGTAACTCTCTATCCCCATCCTCTCTTTCTGTAACTCTCTCTCCCCACCTTCTCTCTGTCTGTAACTCTCTCTCCCCACCTTCACTCTTTCTGTAACTCTCTCCCCACCTTCTCTCTTTCTGTAACTCTCTCTCCCACCTTCTCTCTTTCTGTAACTCTCTCCCACCTTCTCTCTTTCTGTAACTCTCTCCCCACCTTCTCTCTTTCTGTAACTCTTTCCCCCACCTTCACTCTTTCTGTAACTCTCTCTCCCCACCTTCTCTCTTTCTGTAACTCTCTCTCCTCACCTTCTCTCTTTATGTAACTCTCTCTCCCACCTTCTCTCTTTCTGTAACTCTCTCCCCACCTTCTGTCTTTCTGTAACTCTCTCTCCCCACCTTCTCTCTTTCTGTAACTCTCTCTACCACCTTCACTCTTTCTGTAACTCTCTCTCCCCTGTACCTTCTCTCTTTTCTGCAACTCTCTCCCCACCTCCTCTCTTTCTGTAACTCTCTCCCCACCTTCTCTCTTTCTGTAACTCTCTCTCCCACCTTCTCTCTCTGTAACTCTCTCCCCACCTTCTCTCTTTCTGTAACTCTCTCCCCACCTTCTCTCTTTTAGTAACTCTTTCCCCCACCTTTCTCTCTTTCTGTAACTCTCTCTTCCCACCTTCAATCTTTCTGTAACTCTATCCCCATCCTCTCTCTCTGTAACTCTCTCTCCCTCACCTTCTCTCTTTCTGTAACTCTCTCTCCCCACCTTCTCTCTTTCTGTAACTCTCTCCCCACCTTCTCTCTTTCTGCAACTCTCTCCCCCTTCTCTCTTTCTGTAACTCTCTCCCCCACCTTCTCTCTTTCTGTAACTCTCTCTCCCCACCTTCTCTCTTTCTGTAACTCTCTCCCCACCTCCTCTCTTTCTGAAACTCTCTCCCCACCTTCTCTCTTTCTGTAACTCTCTCTTTTCCCACCTTCTCTCTTTCTCAACTCTCTCCCCACCTCCTCTCTTTCTGAACTCTCTCCCCACCTTCTCTCTTTCTGTAACTCTCTCTCCCACCTTCTCTCTCTGTAACTCTCTCCCCACCTTTCTCTCTTTCTGTAACTCTCTCTTCCCACCTTCAATCTTTCTGTAACTCTCTATCCCCATCCTCTCTCTCTGTAACTCTCTCTCCCTCACCTTCTCTCTGTCTGTAACTCTCTCTCCCCCTTCACCTTCACTCTTTCTGTAACTCTCTCCTCACCTTCTCTCTTTCTGTAACTCTCTCTCCCACCTTCTCTCTCTGTAACTCTCTCCCCACCTTCTCTCTTTCTGTAACTCTCTCCCCACCTTCTCTCTTTCTGTAACTCTTTCCCCCACCTTCTCTCTTTCTGTAACTCTCTCTCCCCACCTTCTCTCTTTCTGTAACTCTCTCTCCCCACCTTCTCTCTTTATGTAACTCTCTCTCCCACCTTCTCTCTTTCTGTAACTCTCTCCCCACCTTCTGTCTTTCTGTAACTCTCTCTCCCCACCTTCTCTCTTTCTGTAACTCTCTCTCCACCTTCTCTCTTTCTGTAACTCTCTCTCCCACCTTCTTTCTGTAACTGTAACTCTCTCTCCCACCTTCTCTCTTTCTGAAACTCTCTCCCCCACCTTCTCTCTTTCTGTAACTTCTCTCTCTCTCCCCCTTCTCTCTTTCTGTAACTCTCTCCCCACCTCCTCTCTTTCTGAAACTCTCTCCCCACCTTCTCTCTTTCTGTAACTCTCTCTCCCACCTTCTCTCTTTCTGTAACTCTCTCCCCACCTTTCTCTCTTTCTGTAACTCTCTCTTCCCACCTTCAATCTTTCTGTAACTCTCTATCCCCATCCTCTCTCTCTGTAACTCTCTCTCCCTCACCTTCTCTCTTCTGTAACTCTCTCTCCCCACCTTCACTCTTTCTGTAACTCTCTCCTCACCTTCTCTCTTTCTGTAACTCTCTCTCCCACCTTCTCTCTCTGTAACTCTCTCCCCACCTTCTCTCTTTCTGTAACTCTCTCCCCACCTTCTCTCTTTCTGTAACTCTTTCCCCACCTTCACTCTTTCTGTAACTCTCTCTCCCCACCTTCTCTCTTTCTGTAACTCTCTCTCCTCACCTTCTCTCTTTATGTAACTCTCTCTCCCCACCTTCTCTCTTTCTGTAACTCTCTCCCCACCTTCTGTCTTTCTGTAACTCTCTCTCCCCCACCTTCTCTCTTTCTGTAACTCTCTCTCCCCACCTTCTCTTTCTGTACTCTACCACCTTCTCTCTTTCTGTAACTCTCTCTCCCACCTTCTCTCTTTCTGCAACTCTCTCCCCACCTCCTCTCTTTCTGAAACTCTCTCCCCACCTTCTCTCTTTCTGTAACTCTCTCTCCCACCTTCTCTCTCTGTAACTCTCTCCCCACCTTCTCTCTTTCTGTAACTCTCTCCCCACCTTCTCTCTTTTAGTAACTCTTTCCCCCACCTTTCTCTCTTTCTGTAACTCTCTCTTCCCACCTTCAATCTTTCTGTAACTCAATCCTCTCTCTCTGTAACTCTCTCTCCCCACCTTCTCTCTGTCTGTAACTCTCTCTCCCCACCTTCTCTCTTTCTGTAACTCTCTCTCCCCACCTTCTCTCTTTCTGTAACTCTCTCCCCACCTTCTCTCTTTCTGTAACTCTCTCCCCCACCTTCTCTCTTTCTGTAACTCTCTCTCCCCACCTTCTCTCTTTCTGTAACTCTCTCCCCCACCTTCTCTCTTTCTGAAACTCTCTCCCCACCTTCTCTCTTTCTGTAACTCTCTCTCCCCCACCTTCTCTCTTTCTGCAACTCTCTCCCCACCTCCTCTCTCTTTCTGTAACTCTCTCCCCACCTTCTCTCTTTCTGTAACTCTCTCCCCACCTCCCTCTTTCTGTACCTTCTCTCTTTCTGTAACTCTCTCCCCCACCTTTCTCTCTTTCTGTAACTCTCTCTTCCCACCTTCAATCTTTCTGTAACTCGCTATCCCCATCCTCTCTCTTTCTGTAACTCTCTCTCCCCTCACCTTCTCTCTTCTGTAACTCTCTCCCCACCTTCTCTCTTTCTGTAACTCTCCTCCACCTTCTCTTTCTGTAACTCTCTCCCCACCTTCTCTCTTTCTGTAACTCTCTCTCCCCACCTTCTCTCTTTCTGTAATTCTCTCCCCACCTTCTCTCTTTCTGTAACTCTCTCCCCACCTTCTCTCTTTCTGTAACTCTCTCTCCCCACCTTCTCTCTTTCTGTAACTCTCTCCCACCTTCTCTCTTTCTGTAACTCTCTCCCACCTTCTCTCTTTCTGTAACTCTCTCTCCCCACCTTCTCTCTTTCTGTAACTCTCTCTCCCCACCTTTTCTTTTTCTATAACTCTCCCGCCACCTGTCTCTTTCTGTAACTCTCTCTCTCCCCACCTTCTCTCTTTCTGTAACTCTCTCTCCCCACCATCTCTCTTTCTGTAACACTCCTCCCACCTTCTCTCTTTCTGTAACTCTCTAGCCCACCTTCTCTCTTTCTGTAACTCTCTCTCCTCACCTTCTCTCTTTATGTAACTCTCTCTCCCCACCTTCTCTCTTTCTGTAACTCTCTCCCCACCTTCTGTCTTTCTGTAACTCTCTCTCCCCACCTTCTCTCTTTCTGTAACTCTCTCTACCACCTTCACTCTTTCTGTAACTCTCTCTCCCCACCTTCTCTCTTTCTGTAACTCTCTCTCCTCACCTTCTCTCTTTATGTAACTCTCTCTCCCCACCTTCTCTCTTTCTGTAACTCTCTCCCCACCTTCTGTCTTTCTGTAACTCTCTCCCCACCTTCTCTCTTTCTGTAACTCTCTCCCCACCTCCTCTCTTTCTGTAACTCTCTCCCCACCTTCTCTCTTTCTGTAACTCTCTCTCCCACCTTCTCTCTCTGTAACTCTCTCCCCACCTTTCTCTCTTTCTGTAACTCTCTCTCCCACCTTCAATCTTTCTGTAACTCTCTCTCCCCATCCTCTCTCTCTGTAACTCTCTCTCCCTCACCTTCTCTCTGTCTGTAACTCTCTCTCCCCACCTTCTCTCTTTCTGTAACTCTCTCCCCTCACCTTCTCTCTTTCTGTAACTCTCTCTCCCACCTTCTCTCTCTGTAACTCTCTCCCCACCTTCTCTCTTTCCGTAACTCTCTCCCCACCTTCTCTCTTTCTGTAACTCTCTCTCCACCTTCTCTCTTTCTGTAACTCTCTCTCCCACCTTCTCTCTTTCTGTAACTCTCTCTCCCCACCTTCTCTCTTTCTGTAACTCTCTCCTCCACCTTCTCTCTTTCTGTAACTCTCTCCCCACCTTCTCTCTTTCTGTAACTCTCTCTCCCCACCTTCTCTCTCTTTCTGTAACTCTCTCTACCACCTTCACTCTTTCTGTAACTCTCTCCCCACCTTCTCTCTTTCTGCAACTCTCTCCCCCACCTCCTCTCTTTCTGTAACTCTCTCCCCACCTTCTCTCTTTCTGTAACTCTCTCTCCCACCTTCTCTCTCTGTAACTCTCTCCCCACCTTCTCTCTTTCTGTAACTCTCTCCCCACCTTCTCTCTTTTAGTAACTCTTTCCCCCACCTTTCTCTCTTTCTGTAACTCTCTCTTCCCACCTTCAATCTTTCTGTAACTCGCTATCCCCATCCTCTCTCTCTGTAACTCTCTCTCCCTCACCTTCTCTCTGTCTGTAACTCTCTCTCCCCACCTTCACTCTCTTCTGTAACTCTCTCCTCAACCTTCTTCTCTTTTCTGTAACTCTCTCTCCCACCTTCTCTCTCTGTAACTCTCTCTCCCCACCTTCTCTCTTTCTGTAACTCTCTCTCCCCACCTTCTCTCTTTCTGTAACTCTCTCTACCACCTTCACTCTTTCTGTAACTCTCTCTCCCCACCTTCTCTCTTTCTGTAACTCTCTCTCCTCACCTTCTCTCTTTATGTAACTCTCTCTCCCCACCTTCTCTCTTTCTGTAACTCTCTCCCCACCTTCTGTCTTTCTGTAACTCTCTCTCCCCACCTTCTCTCTTTCTGTAACTCTCTCTACCACCTTCACTCTTTCTGTAACTCTCTCTCCCCACCTTCTCTCTTTCTGCAACTCTCTCCCCACCTCCTCTCTTTCTGAAACTCTCTCCCCACCTTCTCTCTTTCTGTAACTCTCTCTCCCACCTTCTCTCTCTGTAACTCTCTCCCCACCTTCTCTCTTTCTGTAACTCTCTCCCCACCTTCTCTCTTTTAGTAACTCTTTCCCCCACCTTTCTCTCTTTCTGTAACTCTCTCTTCCCACCTTCAATCTTTCTGTAACTCGCTATCCCCATCCTCTCTCTCTGTAACTCTCTCTCCCTCACCTTCTCTCTGTCTGTAACTCTCTCTCCCCACCTTCTCTCTTTCTGTAACTCTCTCCCCACCTTCTCTCTTTCTGCAACTCTCTCCCCACCTTCTCTCTTTCTGTAACTCTCTCCCCACCTTCTCTCTTTCTGTAACTCTCTCTTCCCACCTTCAATCTTTCTGTAACTCACTATCCCCATCCTCTCTCTCTCTGTAACTCTCTCTCCCTCACCTTCTCTCTGTCTGTAACTCTCTCTCCCCACCTTCTCTCTTTCTGTAACTCTCTCCCCACCTTCTGTCTTTCTGTAACTCTCAATCCCCATCCTCTCTTTCTGTAACTCTCTCTCCCCACCTTCACTCTTTCTGTAACTCTCTCCTCACCTTCTCTCTTTCTGTAACTCTCTCTCCCACCTTCTCTCTCTGTAACTCTCTCCCCACCTTCTCTCTTCCCGTATCTCTCTCCCCACCTTCTCACTTTCTTTAACTCTCTCTCCACCTTCTCTCTTTCTGTAACTCTCTCTCCCACATTCTCTCTTTCTGCAACTCTCTCTCCCCACCTTCTCTCTTTCTGTAACTCTCTCCCCACCTTCCCTCTTTCTGTTACTCTCTCTCCCCACCTTCTCTCTTTCTGTAACTCTCTCTCCCACCTTCTCTCTTTCTGTAACTCTCTCTCCCACCTTCTCTCTTTCTGCAACTCTCTCTCCCCACCTTCTCTCTTTCTGTAACTCTCTCCCCACCTTCCCTCTTTCTGTTACTCTCTCTCCCCACCTTCTCTCTTTCTGTAACTCTCTCTCCTCTTCTCTCTTTCTGTAACTCTCTCTCCCACCTTCTCTCTTTCTGCAACTCTCTCTCCCCACCTTCTCTCTTTCTGTAACTCTCTCCCCACCTTCCCTCTTTCTGTTACTCTCTCTCCCCACCTTCACTCTTTCTGTAACTCTCTCCTCACCTTCTCTCTTTCTGTAACTCTCTCTCCCACCTTCTCTCTCTGTAACTCTCTCCCCACCTTCTCTCTTTCCGTATCTCTCTCCCCACCTTCTCACTTTCTGTAACTCTCTCTCCACCTTCTCTCTTTCTGTAACTCTCTCCCCACCTTCTCTCTTTCTGTAACTCTCTCTCCCACATTCTCTCTTTCTGTAACTCTTTCCCCACATTCTCTCTTTCTGCAACTCTCTCCCCGACTCCTCTCTTTCTGTAACTCTCTCTCCCCACCTTCTCTCTTTCTGTAACTCTCTCTCCACCTTCTCTCTTTCTGTAACTCTCTCTCCCACCTTCTCTCTTTCTGCAACTCTCTCTCCCCACCTTCTCTCTTTCTGTAACTCTCTCCCCACCTTCCCTCTTTCTGTTACTCTCTCTCCCCACCTTCTCTCTTTCTGTAACTCTCTCCTCACCTTCTCTCTTTCTGTAACTCTCTCTCCCACCTTCTCTCTCTGTAACTCTCTCCCCACCTTCTCTCTTTCTTTAACTCTCTCCCGCCTTCACTCTTTCTGTAACTCTCTCTCCCCACCTTCTCTCTTTCTGTAACTCTCTCTCCCCACCCTCTCTCTTTCAGTAACTCTCTCTCCCCACCTTCTCTCTTTCTGTAACTCTCTCCCCAACTTCTCTCTTTCTGTAACTCTCTCCCCACCTTCTCTCTTTCTGTAACTCTCTCCCCACCTTCTCTCTTTCTGTAACTCTCTCTCCCCACCTTCTCTCTTTCTGTAACTCTCTCCCCACCTTCTCTCTTTCTGTAACTATCTCTCCCATCTTCACTCTTTCTGTAACTCTTACTCTTTATTTTTCTCTCTCTAACTCTCTCTGTCTTTCTCTCTACTAATACTGTCTCTGCACCCTTCACCTGTCACTGTGACTTCCACTCTCACTCCTTCCTTCCCTCCCCTCCACCCTATACCTGTCTCTGTGACCTCCTCTCTCTCTCTCTCCTTCCTTCCCTCCCTTCCACCCTACACCTGTCACTGTGACTTCCTCTCTCACTCCTTCCCTCCCTCCACTCCACCCTGCCACACATCTCTTTACTCAATCCCACCCAGCTGATCACCCTGGATCATTCTCACAAAGACAAGGAGGTCCAAGCTGCAGGTAACAGAGAGTTCCATCCATTATGGAAATGGACTTACAGGGTAGAGAGTATTTTAATCGGAGGTGCGCTGTAACAGAGTGGGGGGACATCTCCAACAATGGGGCATAGCCTACCTTTCCTGAGAGTCCAGATATTAGCATTCTGTTGGTATATTTTCACTACAGAGAAAGGCTGTGTTGTTATTTAGCGATGTAGGATATTCAGATGGGGTAGGGGGGACAGGAAGACAAGAGGCAGCAGACGAGAGAGAGAGAGAGAGAGAGAGAGAGAGAGAGAGAGAGAGAGAGAGAGAGAGAGAGAGAGAGAGAGAGAGAGAGAGAGAGAGAGAGAGAGAGAGAGAGAGAGAGAGAGGCGTTATCAATCACGGGTCCGCTCTATTAATTTCATCAATGCCCCAGCGCCCGCTGACATTAAATGACACGTGGGGCCGGGCCACCGCTGGCTGTCTCCTGGCTGTCCCTGAGGTGGCAACATCGCGGCCACGCTTTTGAAATGCAAATTAGGATTTAACCTTAAACAGAGGCGCCCCAGAATTATCTCTCTGCCTTCAAGTTGTGGCGGCGCTCCTTCAAGCCTCGCACCCCCTGCCACCCTTCTCACTCCTCCACCTTCCCCTTATCCACCTTCCATCTTCACCACTAGTCTGACCCCTGAGGTAGATGGAGAGAGAGAGCATTCTAAGAAAAGACTGATAAAGTCGATTTGGCGGCAGACTAGAAGAAGAGAGGTGGAGGAAGAGAGGATGAGAGGAGGAGGAGGATGAGAAGAGGGCTGTCTGCCTAACTCCAGCAGTGCTGACACCAGCGTTTCTGTCCTGATGAAGGAGCAAAGAGCAGAGAGGAGAGGACGGCCAGGATGAAGACGTCTCAAGGACGTGGCCCAGCTCAGGAGGGGGGTCCTCTCCCCCCATTCTCCCCTGTCTTTATGACCTCTCTCCCCTAGCTTCCCCCACTTCTGCTCTCTCTCCCATCTCTTCCCCAGCTCAATGTTTCATCTCTCTTCTCTCTCCCCCCCCTCCCCTCTCTTCCCCTCCTCCCCCTCTCTAGTTCCTCTCTCCTGGTGGCTAGTCCCTCCCCAGCTCCCTCCCTCTCCCCTCTCTTCCCCTCCTCCCCCTCTCTAGTTCCTCTCTCCTGGTGGCTAGTCCCTCCCCAGCTCCCTCCCTCTCTAATTACCTGACAGTGTGGAAGGTGACTGGAAGGGGGACAGATGCGGTGGGCCAACAGGTCTCCTCCCTGTACCCCCTCGCTCCTCTGGAGAGGTCAACTAGAACAACCGCCAGTCAGCAGCATGTGGGCCTCTAACATTGAGCACTCTTTAGATGTTTATTTGATCTTATTCTAGTTGTAGATGTTTATTTGATCTTATTCTGTTCGTAGATGTTCATTAGATCTTATTCTAGTTGTAGATGTTTATTCGATCTTATTCTAGTTGTAGATGTTTATTCGATCTTATTCTAGTTGTAGACGACGTGGTGATGCTTTATGAACTTCTGGTTCATTCCTTCCCCACCAACTGTTTTCTTTACCTTGATCAAACAGACACACACATGCACACAACCCCCCACAAACCCCAGCCACATATCCGTGTTCTGTGATGTCGATACCTGACATGGAGGATAACACATAGAAACCATCACTGTGACTCTTCTTCTCTCTCCTGTTGTGAACAGCCGTCTGAAATCTGTTTACATTTAAATATGCACACCAGTTCTCATGGTTTAGCCTTCCATAAAGGACCTGCTCTGAAACACAGTACTGTGCTATGAGAGCTGTCAATATAGCAAGGCGTTAGCATAGGCACAGACCAGGGATCAGTTACTAAAACGAAAGAGGTGCCATTGTTCCTCGAAAATATTTTCTCCTTTCTTCTTTATCTAAGCAGACTGAACACATTCATTTGAATTGAGACATCAGAGCAGGGAAACAGAGAGCTCTGCGTTGGACAGGCAGTGGAGACGTAGGAAAAACAGCCAGACCACCATTATTTCAATCCGGGGAAACAGAAAGGAGTGGAGACGGGGAGGGAGAGAGGTCCCCAAGGCAACGCATACCCAAACAAACAGACCACACTCACATGGACCTCAGTTCTCTTTCCATCCCTTTATCTCTGTCACCGTCAGGCTCTCTCTCTATTTATCTTTCACACACACAACAACTAAAAACAAGCTTGGCCAAACTAGACTTCTATACAGGCCATACCCATATGTATCCTATAAGTTAGTGTGCACAGAGGTTGTGTGTGTGTGTGTGTGTGTGTGTGTGTGTGTGTGTGTGTGTGTGTGTGTGTGTGTGTGTGTGTGTGTGTGTGTGTGTGTGTGTGTGTGTGTGTGTGTGTGTGTGTGTGTGTGTGTGTGTGTGTGTGTGTGTGTGTGTGTGTGTGTGTGTGTGTGTGTGTGTGTGTGTGTGTGTGTGTGTGTGTGTGTGTGTGTGTGTGTGTGTGTGTGTGTGTGTGTGTGTGTGTGTGTGTGTGCGTGCGTTACACAGAGACTGACAAGCAGACAGGACGAGAGAGAAAAGCCCTGTATGCTAACCATGGGAAGACACCTGGTATCCACCCATAAGTGCTTCCTTCAAGTATCATCAACACCAGATTCAAAGCATTGAGGGGAAAGGGGGAGGAGGGGGAAAGGAAGGAAGGAAGTAGACAGGGAGAGAGGGGGGGGGAGTGAGTGATCAAAACAAGACGAGGAAGAGAAAATAGCGAGAGGGGGAGGTAGGGCAGAGAGGAAGGGGAGGAGAGAGGGAGAGACAGGGAAGGCAGCAGAGATGTCTGAAGACAACATGACAACAGTCAGAAGAATGAATAGTTTACAGTAACTACGTCTCACTGCCGGGGACATTATTATGAGGATTGTTTTTTGGGATGACTATCACAAGTATCCCTTTATTTTGAGAACAGCATTAGATCATGATTGGTGCCATATGGGAAAGGGACCGATTAAAAACACAATGAACAAAAGAGCCAAAACATCAACTGTCAGATCATCTGTTTCTCTCCAACCTCCCCCATCTCTCCCGGCTGATTACTGGACAACAAGCAGAAGGGTTCAGATTGCTACGCCTCAGAGACATGCTCGTCAAGGGGATTCTCCTTTCAGTACACAAATTCCAAACTAATGTCCAGCATATAGGAGGGAGGCCCATCTGAACAACCAGATATGTAATGCAATCCACCGTGGGGGCGACCACTGGCCTCTAACTCTGGTTTGGGGCTGGGAGTTGGAATCAGGAAGCTCTGTTTTCTCTGATTGCAGAAGGTAACTAGGTGTAGCTATGGTTCTTTTAGCTTTTTCCCATTTGCAGCCACTCAGACGAATGGTTATTATTACTGTCATCAGTGGAGACGCCGAAATCACGCACTGACAGGCAATCTCTCTCTAGTCGATGCACTTGTGTGTATCCTAGTCATATTGACAGGACGAGGCACACAAGCAGCGCACGCCAGCCCACTACAAGCTTAATAGCATTTCAAGTGTTTCTCAGACTGTTGTTGAAGCTCCCAACTGAATAACACCATCATCAACATCAAGGGGCTGGAGCAACAACAGAGAAGAGCAGTAAAGAGGAGAGAGCAGTACAGAGGAGAGCAGTAAAGAGGAGAGAGCAGTACAGAGAAGAGCAGTAAAGAGGAGAGAGCAATACAGAGGAGAGCAGTAAAGAGGAGAGCAGTAAAGAGGAGAGCAGTAAAGAGGAGAGCAGTAAAGAGGAGAGCAGTAAAGAGGAGAGCAGTAAAGAGGAGAGCAGTAAAGAGGAGAGCAGTAAAGAGGAGAGCAGTAAAGAGGAGAGAGCAGTACAGAGGAGAGCAGTAAAGAGGAGAGAGCAGTACAGAGAAGAGCAGTAAAGAGGAGAGAGCAGTACAGAGAAGAGCAGTAAAGAGGAGAGAGCAGTACAGAGGAGAGCAGTAAAGAGGAGAGCAGTAAAGAGGAGAGAGCAGTACAGAGAAGAGAGCAGTACAGAGGAGAGAGCAGTACAGAGGAGAGCAGTACAGAGAAGAGCAGTGTAGAGGAGAGCAGTAAAGAGGAGAGAGCAGTACAGAGAAGAGAGCAGTGTAGAGAAGAGCAGTAAAGAGGAGAGAGCAGTACAGAGGAGAGCAGTACAGAGAAGAGCAGTGTAGAGGAGAGCAGTAAAGAGGAGAGAGCAGTACAGAGGAGAGCAGTGTAGAGAAGAGCAGTAAAGAGGAGAGAGCAGTACAGAGGAGAGCAGTACAGAGAAGAGCAGTGTAGAGGAGAGCAGTAAAGAGGAGAGAGCAGTACAGAGGAGAGCAGTACAGAGGAGAGAGCAGTACAGAGGAGAGCAGTGTAGAGGAGAGCAGTAAAGAGGAGAGAGCAGTACAGAGAAGAGCAGTAAAGAGGAGAGAGCAGTACAGAGGAGAGCAGTACAGAGAAGAGCAGTGTAGAGGAGAGCAGTAAAGAGAGAGAGAGCAGTACAGAGGAGAGCAGTGTAGAGAAGAGCAGTAAAGAGGAGAGAGCAGTACAGAGGAGAGAGCAGTACAGAGGAGAGCAGTGTAGAGGAGAGCAGTAAAGAGGAGAGAGCAGTACAGAGAAGAGCAGTAAAGAGGAGAGAGCAGTACAGAGGAGAGCAGTACAGAGAAGAGCAGTGTAGAGGAGAGCAGTAAAGAGGAGAGAGCAGTACAGAGGAGAGCAGTGTAGAGAAGAGCAGTAAAGAGGAGAGAGCAGTACAGAGGAGAGCAGTACAGAGAAGAGCAGTGTAGAGGAGAGCAGTAAAGAGGAGAGAGCAGTACAGAGAAGAGCAGTAAAGAGGAGAGAGCAGTACAGAGGAGAGCAGTGTAGAGGAGAGCAGTAAAGAGGAGAGAGCAGTACAGAGGAGAGCAGTAAAGAGGAGAGAGCAGTACAGAGAAGAGCAGTGTAGAGGAGAGCAGTAAAGAGGAGAGCAGTAAAGAGAAGAGCAGTAAAGAGGAGAGCAGTAAAGAGAAGAGCAGTGTAGAGGAGAGCAGTAAAGAGGAGAGAGCAGTACAGAGGAGAGCAGTAAAGAGGAGAGAGCAGTACAGAGGAGAGCAGTGTAGAGGAGAGCAGTAAAGAGGAGAGAGCAGTACAGAGAAGAGCAGTAAAGAGGAGAGAGCAGTACAGAGGAGAGCAGTGTAGAGGAGAGCAGTAAAGAGGAGAGAGCAGTACAGAGGAGAGCAGTAAAGAGGAGAGAGCAGTACAGAGGAGAGCAGTAAAGAGGAGAGAGCAGTATAGAGGAGAGCAGTGTAGAGGAGAGAGCAGTATAGAGGAGAGCAGTAAAGAGGAGAGAGCAGTACAGAGGAGAGCAGTAAAGAGGAGAGAGCAGTACAGAGAAGAGCAGTAAAGAGGAGAGAGCAGTGTAGAGGAGAGAGCAGTACAGAGGAGAGCAGTGTAGAGGAGAGCAGTAAAGAGGAGAGAGCAGTACAGAGAAGAGCAGTAAAGAGGAGAGAGAAGTATAGAGGAGAGCAGTGTAGAGGAGAGAGCAGTATAGAGGAGAGCAGTGTAGAGGAGAGCAGAATAGAGGAGAGAGCAGTATAAAGGAGAGCAGTACAGAGGGGAGCAGTGTAGAGGAGAGCAGTAAAGAGGAGAGAGCAGTACAGAGAAGAGCAGTAAAGACGAGAGAGCAGTACAGAGGAGAGCAGTAAAGAGGAGAGAGTAGTACAGAGAAGAGCAGTAAAGAGGAGAGAGCAGTACAGAGGAGAGCAGTAAAGAGGAGAGAGCAGTACAGAGGAGAGCAGTAAAGAGGAGAGCAGTAAAGAGGAGAGAGCAGTACAGAGGAGAGCAGTAAAGAGGAGAGAGCAGTACAGAGGGGAGCAGTATAGAGGAGAGAAGAATAGAGGAGAGAGCAGTATAAAGGAGAGCAGTACAGAGGGGAGCAGTATAGAGGAGAGCAGTAAAGAGGAGAGCAATAAAGAGGAGAGAGCAGTATAGAGGAGAGAGCAGTATAAAGGAGAGCAGTACAGAGGGGAGCAGTATAGAGGAGAGCAGTGTAGAGGAGAGCAGTATAGAGGAGAGCAGTACAGAGGGGAGCAGTATAGAGGAGAGCAGTGTAGAGGAGAGCAGTAAAGAGCAGAGAGCAGTATAGAGGAGAGAGCAGTATAAAGGAGAGCAGTACAGAGGGGAGCAGTATAGAGGAGAGCAGTATAGAGGAGAGCAGTGTAGAGGAGAGCAGTAAAGAGGAGAGAGCAGTATAGAGGAGAGAACAGTATAAAGGAGAGCAGTAAAGGGGGGAGCAGTATAGAGGAGAGAGCAGTATAGAGGAGAGCAGTACAGAGGAGAGCAGTATAGAGGAAAGAGCAGTATAGAGGAGAGCAGTAAAGAGGAGAGAGGAGTACAGAGGAGAGAGCAGTATAGAAGAGAGAGCAGTATAGAGGAGAGGAGTAAAGAGGAGAGAGTAGTAAAGAGGAAAGAGCAGTATAGAGGAGAGCATTAAAGAGGAGAGAGCAGTAAAGAGGAGAGAGCAGTATAGAGAGAGCAGTACAGAGGAGAGAGCAGTATAGAGGAGAGCATTAAAGAGGAGAGAGCAGTATAGAGGAGAGAGCAGTATAGAGGAGGAGAGCAGTATAGAGGAGAGCAGTAAAGAGGAGAGAGCAGTATAGAGGAGAGCAGTATAGAGGAGAGAGCAGTATAGAGGAGAGCTGTGTAGAGGAGAGCAGTATAGAGGAGAGAGCAGTATAGAGGAGAGAGCAGTATAGAGGAGAGCAGTATAGAGGAGAGAGCACTATAGAGGAGAGCAGAATAGAGGAGAGGAGTAAAGAGGAGAGCAGTATAGAGGAGAGCAGTAAAGAGGAGAGAGCGATATAGAGGAGGAGAGCAGTATAGAGGAGAGAGAAGTATAGAGCAGGAGAGCAGTATAGAGGAGAGCAGTAAAGAGGAGAGAGCAGTAATAGAGGAGAGCAGTATAGAGGAGAGAGCAGTATATAGGAGAGCAGTAAAGAGGAGAGCAGTATAGAGGAGAGAGCAGTATAGAGGAGAGCAGAATAGAGGAGGAGAGCAGTATAGAGGAGAGCAGTATAGAGGAGAACAGTACAGAGGAGAGCAGTATAGAGGAGAGAGCAGTACAGAGGAGAGAGCAGTATAGAGGAGAGCAGTACAGAGGAGAGCAGTATAGAAGAGAGAGCAGTATAGAGGAGAGCAGTATAAAGGAGAGCAGTACAGAGGGGAGCAGTATAGAGGAGAGCAGTATAGAGGAGAGCAGTGTAGAGGAGAGCAGTAAAGAGGAGAGCAGTACAGAGGGGAACAGTATAGAGGAGAGCAGTACAGAGGGGAGCAGTATAGAGGAGAGCAGTGTAGAGGAGAGCAGCAAAGAGGAGAGAGCAGTATAGAGGAGAGAGCAGTATAAAGGAGAGCAGTACAGAGGGGAGCAGTATAAAGGAGAGCAGTATAGAGGAGAGAGCAGTATAGAGGAGAGCAGTATAGAGGAGAGCAGTATAGAGGATAGAGCAGTATAAAGGAGAGCAGTACAGAGGAGAGCAGTATAGAGGAGAGCAGTACAGAGGGGAGCAGTATAGAGGAGAGCAGTATAGAGGAGAGAGCAGTATAAAGGAGAGCAGTACAGAGGGGAGCAGTATAGAGGAGAGCAGTACAGAGGGGAGCAGTATAGAGGAGAGCAGTGTAGAGGAGAGCAGTAAAGAGGAGAGAGCAGTATAGAGGAGAGAGCAGTATAAAGGAGAGCAGTACAGAGGGGAGCAGTATAGAGGAGAGCAGTATAGAGGAGAGCAGTACAGAGGAGAGCAGTATAGAGGAGAGCAGTATAGAGGAGAGAGGAGTATAGAGGAGAGAGCAGTATAAAGGAGAGCAGTACAGAGGGGAGCAGTATAGAGGAGAGCAGTACAGAGGGGAGCAGTATAGAGGAGAGCAGTGTAGAGGAGAGCAGTAAAGAGGAGAGAGCAGTATAGAGGAGAGAGCAGTATAACGGAGAGCAGTACAGAGGGGAGCAGTATAGAGGAGAGCAGTATAGAGGAGAGCAGTACAGAGGAGAGCAGTATAGAGGAGAGCAGTATAGAGGAGAGAGCAGTATAGAGGAGAGCAGTAAAGAGGAGAGAGCAGTAAAGAGGAAAGAGCAGTATAGAGGAGAGCAGTAAAGAGCAGAGAGCAGTAAAGAGGAGAGAGCAGTACAGAGGAGAGCAGTACAGAGGAGAGCAGTATAGAGGAGAGCAGTATAGAGGAGAGAGCAGTATAGAGGAGAGCAGTAAAGAGGAGAGAGCAGTAAAGAGGAAAGAGCAGTATAGAGGAGAGCAGTATAGAGGAGAGCAGTATAGAGGAGAACAGTACAGAGGAGAGCAGTATAGAGGAGAGAGCAGTATAGAGGAGAGCAGTAGAGGAGAGCAGTAGAGGAGAGAGCAGTACAGAGGAGAGAGCAGTATAGAGGAGAGCAGTACAGAGGAGAGCAGTATACAAGAGAGAGCAGTATAGAGGAGAGCAGTGTAGAGGAGAGCAGTAAAGAGGAGAGAGCAGTATAGAGGAGAGAGCAGTATAAAGGAGAGCAGTACAGAGGGGAGCAGTATAGAGGAGAGCAGTATAGAGGAGAGCAGTACAGAGGAGAGCAGTATAGAGGAGAGCAGTATAGAGGAGAGAGCAGTATAGAGGAGAGAGCAGTATAAAGGAGAGCAGTACAGAGGGGAGCAGTATAGAGGAGAGCAGTACAGAGGGGAGCAGTATAGAGGAGAGCAGTGTAGAGGAGAGCAGTATAGAGGAGAGAGTACAGAGGAGAGCAGTATAGAGGAGAGCAGTAGAGGAGAGCAGTAGAGGAGAGAGCAGTACAGAGGAGAGAGCAGTATAGAGGAGAGCAGTACAGAGGAGAGCAGTATACAAGAGAGAGCAGTATAGAGGAGAGCAGTATAGAGGAGAGCAGTACAGAGGAGAGCAGTATAGAGGAGAGAGCAGTATAGAGGAGAGCAGTATAGAGGAGAGCAGTATAGAGGAGAGCAGTATAGAGGAGAGAGCAGTATAGAGGAGAGAGCAGTATAGAGGAGAGCAGTACAGAGGAGAGCAGTATAGAGGAGAGCAGTACAGAGGAGAGCAGTATAGAGGAGAGAGCAGTATAGAGGAGAGCAGTATAGAGGAGAGAGCAGTATAGAGGAGAGCAGTATAGAGGAGAGCAGAACAGACAGAGGAGAGCAGAGGAGACCACAGAGGACCACAACACAATACACAACAACAAAATACACCACAATACGATACAACATAATTCAATACACCACAATACACCTCAACACAATACAACACAATACAACATATTACAATACAACACACCACAATACCACACAATACAATACAACACACCACAATACAGTACAATACAACACAATACAACATAGCACAACACAACACAATGTAATACAATGCAATACACCACAACATAATACAATACAACATAATACAATACAACACAATACACCACAACATAATACAACACAATACACCACAACATAATACACCACAATACACCACAACATAATACAACACAATACACCGCAACATAATACACCACAATACACCACAACATAATACAACACAATACACCACAACATAATACACCACAATACACCACAACATAATACACCACAATGCACCACAATACAAGACAACACACAAAATACAATACAACACAATAAAAAAAACACACTACACCACAATACAATACAACATATTACAATACACCATAATACAATACACCACAATACACCACAACAGAACACAACACAATATAACACAATACAATGCAACACAACACAATACAATGCAACACACCACAACACAATACAATACACCACAACACAATACAATGCAACACACCACAACACAATACAATACACCACAACACAATACAATACAATACACCACAACAGAACACAATACAACACAATGTAACACAACACAACACAATATAATACACCACAACACAATATAATCCAGCACAATACAACACAATACACCATGACACAATATAACACAATACAATACAACACAATACACGACAATACAATATAACACAACACAATACAATAGACTGCAACACAATGCACAACAACACAATGCACCACAACACAATACACCACAACACAACACAGGAACAATGCAACACAATACAATACAATACAATACAACACAACACACTACAACGCACTACAAATGAACACAATACAATACAACACAATACACCACAACCCAATACAATACAACACAATACAACACAGTACAACACAATACCATACACCACAACATATCACAACACAATACAATACAACAGAATACAACACAATAAAATACAACAGAACACAATACAATGCAGCACAATACAGTACAGTACACCACAACACAATACAGTACAGTACACCACAACACAATACAGTACAGTACACCACAACACAATACAGTACAGTACACCACAACACAATACAGTACAGTACACCACAACACAACACAACACAATACAGTACAGTACAGTACAACACAACACAGTACAGTACAGTACACCACAACACAATACAGTACAGTACAGTACACCACAACACAATACAGTACAGTACACCACAACACAATACAGTACAGTACACCACAACACAATACAGTACAGTACAGTACACCACAACACAATACAGTACAGTACAGTACAGTACACCACAACACAATACAGTACAGTACAGTACACCACAACACAATACAGTACAGTACACCACAACACAATACAGTACAGTACAGTACACCACAACACAATACAGTACAGTACACCACAACACAACACAATACAGTACAGTACACCACAACACAATACAGTACAGTACACCACAACACAATACAATGTACACAACACAATATAACACAATACACACACCTCCACATAGACTACTAGAGCAGTGTGGAAATGCATTTTTTAAAAATCAAATTAGTATTGGGTGCCGTTTTCAAGAGATTGTTAAGCATTTAGTTAACTATTTGGTTGTAATATCATCACGTCTTAATTAAAGAGCACAGTCAGACACTACACAGATTACTCCATGTTTATCTCTATCATCAGAGGTATACAGCAAGTCACTGTTTATCTCTGTCATCAGAGTTATACAGCAAGTCACTGTTTATCTCTATCATCAGAGGTATACAGCAAGTCACTGTTTATCTCTGTCATCAGAGTTATACAGCAAGTCACTGTTTATCTCTGTCATCAGAGTTATACAGCAAGTCACTGTTTATCTCTATCATCAGAGTTATACAGCAAGTCACTGTTTATCTCTGTCATCAGAGTTATACAGCAAGTCACTGTTTATCTCTATCATCAGAGGTATACAGCAAGTCACTGTTTATCTCTATCATCAGAGTTATACAGCAAGTCACTGTTTATCTCTGTCATCAGAGTTATACAGCAAGTCACTGTTTATCTCTATCATCAGAGTTATACAGCAAGTCACTGTTTATCTCTATCATCAGAGTTATACAGCAAGTCACTGTTTATCTCTATCATCAGAGTTATACAGCAAGTCACTGTTTATCTCTATCATCAGAGTTATACAGCAATTCACTGTTTATCTCTGTCATCAGAGTTATACAGCAAGTCACTGTTTATCTCTGTCATCAGAGTTATACAGCAAGTCACTGCACGCTTTTCATGATCAGTATGAACATCAATGGATCATTTAATTTCAGATAACTGAGGGTTGCCTCACAATATCTCTCAATATTGGCCACCATTAATTGGATATTTGAGTGATATGATATAAAACTGAACTATACCTGAGAAGTATGAGAGGTTAAGGTTCATCCGTTGCTGCCTCTGCCTGTCAAGCAGCAGAAGGGGGCATTTGCCGATGTAACTTTACTGTCAGCTGATAACATTTACTTTGCAAGCTACTGGTAGAAACATTGTACAGTTGACTAAACATAGTGGTAAGGAAACCTAATGTACTTTTTTCCTCCAACCAACGTAGGCCTACCAAGCGAAGTCAGCTAACTTGATCTCCCTTTCAAGTGTTTTTAAGTGTTTAATTACCATTGCTGCTGACAGACACAATAGGCTACATTGATTGACGGACCACGTCAAATTGACTAGCTAGCTAATAACAGATCACGTCAACATGGCTAGTTAACAAGCTAACTTTCAGGGGGCAAACTAGATTTGATTTGCTTGCCATCTATGATAGGGATGACAGCATTCTGACTGACATTTTTACCAGGGCGAGGACTTGTCGATTTCAAGCTCTTTCCAAAAGCCTAATTTCTGATGAAGCAAGATAAGTGACACATGTTGTTTGCTACATGCCAAATGGATAGGCGGCCCACGTGTATCTGAAATGACATGATTAACTGATGTTTACTGATCATAAAAAGCATTTACTTCCTGAATAACACCAATGAGCTAAATGTGGAATAATCTGAAATGTGTAGTTCTGACTATGCTATTTAAGAGGTGTTGATATTACAACCAAATACCAAATAACATTTACTCAGCAATTGAAAACGGCACATATTTGTCAATGGTTTTAGCGGAGCTGGAGGTCTCCTTGCCCCCAGCAGCCAAACCGAACGCTCTGCAATGTACTGTCACGTTTTATTGATAACGACCTATATCCTCTTGTCTGTCTGTCTGTCTGTCTGTCTGTCTGTCTGTCTGTCTGTCTGTCTGTCTGTCTGTCTGTCTGTCTGTCTGTCTGTCTGTCTGTCTGTCACACTGCACCAGATGCCCTTGTCAGGGTTTAGAGCTGAAAATCCAGCCAAGAATTTCTGATCCGGGAGAAGGTTGAAAGATTTAGACTCTCACCCATGGTCTTTAAGGCTTCACTGCATCTCTCTCTCTCTCTCTCTCTCTCTCTCTCTCTCTCTCTCTCTCTCTCTCTCTCTCTCTCTCTCTCTCTCTCTCTCTCCCCTGTTCTCTCTCCCTGACCCCATGACTCAGTATAGAACAGATCTTGTGATGATTATTTCAGAAGCTCTCTGGTGTGATTCTGCGTTTCCTACCTACAAAGTACTGTTATGGGGGAGTAGTACTCCTGTATCCTATGTCCTAAGTGTACCACCACCCGCCCATGATATGTTCAATGACAATATCATAACAAATATAGAAATACTACTAATATAGAGAAATAATCCTGAGGATGTGATGCCTCCCTGCCTGCCAGTGGTCCGCCTTGCCCTCACCCTTCCTCTTCACTGTGTTTCCTCTCTCTGTTCATCCCCCCATGTTACCTCTCTCTCGCTCTCTGTTCAGAACTCATTTGCCAGCTTGTGTTCCCCTCACCTGGCATTGCTCTCTTTGATGTGCTGTAGCAGACACTGGGCTGGAACTGCAGTATAACCTGTGTTTGTGAAGTCTGAAGCCAGCCTCCTCTCTCTTTCACTCTCTCCCTCTCTCTCTCCCACCCTCTTTCCCACTTCC